>NW_017306690.1:545342-575355 GCF_000935625.1 Nanorana parkeri | reverse complement strand
ATATATCTATATAGATATCTATATCTATATATATATACATACACAATTAGTGTTCAATCTAAGCAGTGAAAAGTGTGGTTTCCCAAAAAAGGACATACAGATAGTAGTAAAAAGCTGGAAAGAGGAGTAAGCCCAGAATTGATGAAACATGTGAGTGGGGTCATCCCGTACAGAGGTACGCTCCTAGTCTCAGAGGCAACAGGAGAGTGGAGGGCTGAGCACCATAGTTTGGTGCTGTTATAGCACCAGAAAAGTTTAAGTGTTTTCTGTTTTTTTTTATTTTATGAAAGTTTGGTTTTACGCTATGGTGCTTTTCTTGTTCTTTTTTCATGCTACCATTGGTTTGGAGTGGCGGTAATTTGAATATTGCTCTGGACAAGTTGCAACTTTCCCCAGGTTGAAGTAAAGTGCATTGAACCTTGTTCAATATAAGGTCAAGGCTATCTGGTGAGATAATCCTTACTGGGGAGCACATGACTGCTTGTGGAGGCACCACATGCATATAGTGGATGATTTCTGTGAATTTATATGTAATCACAGGAGGGATAGAGGATTGAAATAACAATTGGTGGATGAATATTGGCATCACCATTATGCCAAACTAAGCATTTCTTTTTACACATTTCAGTGGACTAGTATGCGTTTTTTTATTTTCCAGTTTATTGCTTTTTTGGATTTACATGTATCCACTGTTGTGATATTGCATGATTCCACTCTGGTTAATCTATTTAATTTAGCCCTGTGTATTTTTACTAGTATTTCTATGTGCTGTCTTTCAAATCTGTGTCACCTCTCATTAATAATGTTTTATTACTGTGGCTCCATACTTTGCATTCTGAGTTACACCATAGTGGGTGGAGAAGAAGTAAATGCATGTTTTTAAATGGAGAGTTAAGCATTAAAATGCATACAGGGGAAAAAAACTCATCATGAGTTAATTGTTTTAAAAGTTTAGTGCAGTTGTCCATACATTTTTACACTAATCTGATGATCTGGAACCAATTTTGCATATATATTTGTTTGCGATGCAGCAGATTTTGGCAAGATTTTTAACTTATTCCAACAAAGAGCAATTTGGAGAAAACTCCAGTTTAAAATTAATAATAAGGAGCATTAAATCACTACATGTTTCACTTTTCCATTTTTTATATTTGTGCTACTATTGTTGTGCAATACACATAATTTAAAAATTAATTAATTAATGAGATAAGACTACCAGTTCCCAGAGCAGAATGGCATGTCTAATAAGACACCATATCAGGTTGCTTTGTACATCTATTGGTTTAATAAAAAACCTCCTATAAGTCCTATGGTAACAGAGTCTTTGACTTTTTCCACTACAGCACAGATGAAAAGTAATCATGCTAATGATGTAAAGAGGAGACTAGACCGCCACCTGCTGGCTGGAAAGAAGAATGCATACAGGTCTATTCACAAAAGGGTGAAGAGTTTGGAGAAGGCAGGAGAAGTGAACAATCTAGGACAACATTGCTGAACTGAAAAGTGAGCTGAATTGGATAATTTTTCCAAATCAGCTATTTTGGCCTAGATTGTTCACTTCTCCTGCCTTCTCCAAACCCTTCATCCTTTTGTGAATAGCCCTCATAATATTAATACAATAATTGCAATGGTTTAAATTTATTTGACACTATAACACATGTATGTCTCATTTATGACCATAAGAAACAAATAAAGACTGTACAAAACCACTATAAATCACCTTTAACAAATAAGTATAAGTATGTACAGTGCTTTTTTCTATTTAAATCTTTGGCTGTATGATAGAAATGGGTTTGGAGTTGGAAGTTCTCAGCAAAGTTCAGTGTCTAGGCTATTGAGAAAATTATCCAGTGTGGCCCTACTCTGGTATAGACAGATAGTGTAACTGGTTACATGTAAACGTTTTCTAGGAAAAATATCATCCAAAATTGACTCAAATTAAATTTTTCAATAGACAGATTAATCCAAACATCCAATCAATGGTTATATATTTCTCCAAGGATTCTTAATTTTACAGAGGAGTCTATGTATTTATTTATTTAGATTTTTTTTTTAATTGCATAGTGCAGCTTCATACTGCATATATTACATTTCGGGTTAAAGGCTGGCATTTTACAATGTGCACAGTCATTTCATGATAACTGTGTTAATAGGCTGCTGGATCTTTCCTGTTTATGCAGAGGACACTGACAGTTCTTTTCAGGAGGAGGTTAACGACTGTTGTGTTTTCTTGTACTTACAGTCTACATTGCATGTTCTGTTATCCATGAAAATGATGGTGTGTCTGTGGTTTCCTGCACTGCATGGCGTGACGTGCTTGTATATGTTTTTTGTAAATATTATCTTCAAGAGTACTAACTGTGAAAAGCGCTGTTTAGTAAAACTATCAGAATGAAGGGTGGTATGCATTTACTAACTTTGCTGCATCATCTAATTGTTGTTATACTATACATAGATATCATACTTAAGGAAAAAGTACTTTTGGGATATGTGGACTACCTTATTACTTACAATTAGGGGATAATAAAGCATGCACTGGCTGGCTTATCCAGTTACATAAGTCCAGCTAAAACTTTAGTTTTGGATAGAGTATGGACAGTTTAGAACCCCTGATTGGTTTCTATTCTTATCCAGGGCTCAATTAAGGAGTTTTACCCTCATTTATTGTCTCAGTGACAACAGGAAGGTAACAGACAACAGGTAACTCTTCAAAGAAAAAAAGAACAAAGGAATAATTAAATGTTCTTTTTTTCGTAGGGTTAAATGTCAAATTTATATTTCCTTCACTTCTTGTTTGGGTAAACCGTTGCCATCAGGACAGAAAGTTAGGGTCAACTCTACAAGGGATAGTAGTTAAAAAAACCCGCTGTAGGGGTCATAATCTTTCCCCACTCTAACAGAAAAGGTTTTGGCTTGGCATACACTTTAAGCTACATTATACGCTAAATTCTTAGCCAAGATTAATCACATGTGGCCTATTATGTCATGACACTGTAGCTGTGAACAGTATAGGCCGTCTGCTTCCAAAAACATTTATTAATCAAAACAGAATGTAATGTGGAGGAAATGAACAAGTGAAGCACAAAACAAGATAGTAGCATGACCACACATGGAAGACATGTTGTAAAGTCATGCTAAGCAGGATATATGGTAAACACAAACATGCTGCTTAAAAGAATAAGATGACAAGTTAAATGGAAAAGGGTATTCTGGACTATTACAACCCCTGCTGTGTGTTATCCTACCATCATTCTTAATTTTGCAGATTACTAAAAGTATAAGAGCAATATTAGTAACCTCTCTTTTCCAAAAGAACACAAAAGGCAAAATGATCAATTTTAGACTGAAACCGAAAATAAAAAATATGTCAGGCCAAAACCGAAATTGAAAATGATGTGTTTTTTTCAACCTTTTTAAAATATTTTAAATGATTTTGTAATTATTTTATTTTTAATATATATTTTTTTCACTTTACTGTCAGGGACTGTGGGGAAATTTTAGAGGTCTGAACAGACATCTGATATTTCCCTTTTAAAAAAGAAGAAGAGATTGAGGACACAGGGTACTAAATCTATTTTTCTGCAGCCCCTGTTATGAAGGAACAGGTAGCCTCTATACTGAGTGCTTCTGTCCATTCATAAACTGTGGAGATAGTATCCGTTACTATGTCCACAATCATGAATGAACAGGATGTGATGTAGAGCACTTCCTGTTCATTCCTAACTGGGACACAGTAAGCATACTATTATTCCCAAACACTCAGCGATCAGCTGATCGCTGAGTGCTTGTAAGCCGATCTCCATCCTCACATCTCCACCTGTCACAGGAGGCAAATCGGGGCGGTGTAGGAGGAGAGCTCAGCCTCCAGTGACAGCTATCTCTGCCACGCTCAGCATCCTGAGCTATCTCCTCCCTGCTCGGCCACCTGAAACCTTCTCTCCTCCCCACTGGGCACAGGTCTGTGTCCCCTTGGATTCCTGCTGCCTCTGCCAACACAGGCGGGGGAGAGCAGCGGGCATTGGAGGGGATACACACCATTGCCCAATGGGGAGGAGAGAAGCAGTCAGGATGCACTGAATTTGTGGGTGCATTTTCGGCTGTTATGGTACATTCTGCCTTTTTCCCAAAGTACCATTTGCAGCCGAAATTTCAGTGCATCCCTACTTTTTTTCTATGTCAAACACTATATTTAACTTAAAGTACATCTACGTTTGAAACTTTTTTTAAAATGTGGACATAGTAGGGAATGCTTAAAACCCCTGTCATTTTTTTGTCATCTGTGTTCTATTGTTCTGTACACTCAACAGAAAGTGAAAGGAAATTTCTCCACAGTAAAGGAAATGCTCCCTCAGTTGTCACTGGGTTGTCACAACGATTGTCCCCATTGGGAGTTCCAACCTCTCACCACTCCAAAGCTAATCAATCCAAAATGTTAAAAACAATGGACATTAAGATTCACTTTGAGAATTTGGAGAGATAAGCTATCACTTTATGTTTTCGTATATCTGGTTTACACCAGGAGATGCCTGGGCAACAGAAAAACATACAAAAGCATGTGAAATATATCAGATGTTACCAGTGAAGGAAAATCTCTACAATGGGAAACCTGATAGAAAAAAAAAAACTGACAAGGGTTTTAACTATTCCCTACTATATCCAAAATAAAAAAAGGTTCTGGATTAGGTATACTGAATATAAAAACCTAATAGGAAGGGAACAACTGTGTTTGTATTAACCTGCAACATTTTAGATCTGAAAGTGGTTTATATGGACATGACGGTGTGGACAGATATCATGGAAAGTTTATTAATCTACTTTATCATCATTTGACATTTAATATAAGACATTCTTAATGCTCAATTTTCTGCAAAACAGTAACGTTTGCCTTCTGACTTCATCAAATTTGTGCACAGCATGCGGCATTTCTATGGTGCAGATTGGCCCAGCCACCAGAACCATGGAAAGGCATGATGCTATTCCAAAGTGGGAGGCAACCAGGATTGCCCCAGCATTTAGAATTGAGTGAAGGGAGTACTAAGGACTTTAATGTGAAGGGGGTTCCTGATGTAAAGGGGGGATTCTGATGTGAAGGAGGCTTCTGATGTGAAATGGGGCTTCTGATGTGAAAGAAGGGACCTCTCTTGTGAAGGGGGATCTGATGTGAAATGAGGGACTCTGATGGGAAGGGGGAGCCCCACATTGTTTTTCATTATGGTTTTTCTATGGGGTCCCCCTTACAATCCATAGTAGACCTCTAGTCTAGATCTAGGATTAGGTTCTGGTATGGATTTTGAGGGGGTCCCACATGTAACTCTTTTACATTTTAGACTGGGTTTCCCTGAGATTTTGCATAGATTTTAAGGGTCCATGACTGATAAAAGGTTGATAGACACTGGTATAGCATATGATATTTTCTTTTTGTTTAAAAATATATATTCAGTGTACAATAGCACAGTGTTAAAATCAACACATCCTCAATGTTTTTACAATTGATATATGAAATGTTTTTGAGTGTTCCACATGTTCTTCCGTATGGATGTTATTCTTGTCATAGAACTATTCAGCGTCTCAGTAGATTTTATGTTGTCCTTTGGGTGTCTTAAAAAGAGGACTTTCTTCATTGTAAAGGATTTGAGTGTGTTGCCTGCTTATTATGCTTCCATCTGCTGCCCTTGCAGAAACGTAGAAGCTCCCGAAAGATTTACAAAACAAGTTGATATATACAATGGTCACAGGATTTAAATTAATTCTCATCTTCTTGCTGGTTTGGCGGAAAAAACTTTGCAACACCTTCGTTATTTAACATGTCGATATGTTTGACATCTGTAGCAAAAATATGGGCAGTTGTACACATATTGGATTTCTAAAAGTCATTTTTCAAACATCTGTTTGGAAGTGTTAAGGTCCTGCTGAAAAACCTCACACAGCTGTAGGCAAACAGCCATATCTGGAATACAAATAGTTTATGCAAACATCCTAGAAAAACTCTCCAGCCCAGTATTGTACCACATATATGTTTGTTTATATGCAGAATGATAAGCAATACTGAGGAGCAAAGGCATTTTCATCTCTACACCCGGCGCCATCAGTCTCTTCTTTTAATAACATGACTCTACATGAAAGGACTCTCTTCTCTGTAAAAATACCAAAAATGGATTTGTCGAGCTATAGAAAAAACATGATCTCTCAATGATATTTTACTTTTCACAAAACAGTTATTCACAACACAAATCATTACCTAGTATTCATGATTACTAGCATTCTTTTCCTGTAGAAGTATGTTTTAATTGTACTGCATTTCTTAATTTCCATTTTGATATTGGTTTTAGACTGTTAACTCTGTAAAATCTGGCCACTAAATTCATGCAACAATTTTATTATAATTATTATTCTTAAGCTGGCCATACACTAGAAGATTTCCAACCAAAAGATCTTTCTTTACCAACGAAAGATCTTTCTTTACCACCCAATAATGCCATCAGAGACTGGACGAATGCCGAATGAAATTTTGTTTTATTTTAACATTAGATTTTGGAATGAATGGAGTTTCCTGAACAAAAAACACATTCACTGTTAGAATTTTGTATGTTCGAGAAAAAATTTCCATACTGCTCCTTCGACTTTTTCCGTCATTATGGTCAAAATATATGATCGATTCCATCTAGAGGGAAATCTTTCCAGGACCTCAGAAACTTACATTTTAGGACTCCGGCCCACTTTTACTCATCAATAGAAAGACCTTTACACAAGGTTTACCCTTGCAGGGGTTCTCAGCATCACACAGATACAAAGCAAGTATTCAGCTTATGGATATTTGGTCTGTTTAGACCATCAGCTTGTTTCAGCACATTACTTTTTCCCTCAGGTGTTGGCCTTGCCATAGTGCCTGTCTGTAAGGCCAGACAGGCCTGAACACTTGCTGCTTGTGTGTCCATCTATACACATGCTGCTCCTGTAGTAATCTGTCTCCCAGAGAGGGAACTCTGACTAAATGATGGGTACTCTTTTGTGGCAAAACTTAACTGTCTGCAATGAGTCTCACACCTAATCATGGACACTTTTACTGCTGAAACAGGCACTACATGCATCTTCATACAATGACTAACATCCATCTGGCAGAACATATTTACAGACCACCGTTGTAGAGCTCACCATTACAGTGACTGATGTGTGTTAAATAACATTTGCAGCAAGGATACAAAGCAATCATGCCTTCTGAAAGATAATACATAGTTTTTGGCTCAAGCCCCTGGTTAAAACAATCACCCATCACTCTATAGCCCGTGTGACGACATGGTGATCAGTTTATGAGTTAAATGTATATTGGTGTTGGGTTATGTTTAAAGGAGAACTATGAGATGAGTGATTTCCACTCACCTCATAGTTCTAGCCGACCTGTGACAATGAGACTGTCACAGGTCGGCTCAGTAGATCGGGAGTTGAGCGAACACATACCAGGTTTACTCACCTCTCAATCCTGTCTCTCCTGAGCAAGGAAGAAGACAGCGGCGGACATACTCATCCTGAGTACGGGGGTCCGTCACAGCCCGTATTACACTAAAGTTGCCATTCAGGGAAATGAACATTGGCTATCCAATTTTAGGTTGTGCCCTCTGGTCTTTGTTACGGAGCTAACCGTAAACAGTTTGTTAATAATGTTGCTGTCGCCCTTGAATAGTTTATACATGAAAATCATGTCCCAAATCCTCTAACCTCCAAAGAGAACATATTTAATTTTAACAACCTTGTTTCATAGCTCAGGTCTTCGAACCCCTTAATGAGTTTGGTTGCCCTCCGCTGGACTTTTTCCAGCTCAAGGACATCCTTTCTGAGTATCGGTGACCAAAACTGGACCGCATACTCCAGATGTGGCCGAACCATTGATCTGTAAAGTGGCAAAATTATAGACTTGTCCCTGCAATACATTCCCTTCTTAATGCAAGACAGGACTATACTAGCTTTGTTTACAGCAGCCTGGCACTGCGAGCTGTTATTCAATCTGAGGTCTATAATGACCCCCAAATCCTTCTCCATTTCCGACTTCCCTAGTTGCATACCCAACTATGCTAATTGCTAATTTTTGTTGTGACCACACACTAAAAAAAATGCTTATTTTGGTTGTGCCTACACAACCTAATAGGCTGCTGACTCTTTCACAAAGCAAGGGGAAAGATTCCTTGAAGCACTGACAGCTGGAACCCAGGTAAGCATTAAAGCGTTTAAAGCATTAAACTGCATGTCTAACAACACAAGGCAGAGAATAGTCTCTAATAGCACTCATAGGGGGGAATTTATCAAAAGTGGAGCAGACTAAATCTGGAGCAGTTGCCCATGGCAACCAATCAGCATCTCTCTTCAGTTTTCTCAGGTAAGATTTGAAATAGAGACAGAGAAGCTGATTGGTTGCAGTGCAAATCTGCTCCAGATTGTGCTCCATTTTTGATAAATTCCCCCCATAGTCTCAAACAGCACCTTTCTATTTTTAGCAAAAGCAGGATATCATTATGCTACTATACTGAGCCTGACAAAAATAAGTCACTTCTAACTATACACAGTTAAAAAGTAGAATTTTGTTTTCACAGAAATTCCAATGTGGACTTAGATCAGGAGGCTCATTGAGAAAGTAGAGAATGTTAAGACATTCCACTGGATCTCATGTATTTGTAATAAATAGGGGCTCAGACAGTTGGGTACCTCTGGTAAACATACAGATGGATTCCATGCCCCCTGTCTCCCATAAACAAATTTAGGATATTGATTTTACAGTGCAGACTATACTATATAGACTATACTCTTAACATTGTCTGTAAAACACAGAGATGGATCAAACATTCACAATCTGTTGGCAGTACAAGTTCCTTGCAAACTAACAGTAAACAGCTCTTGTGCCTGCTCTGTGGATTGCTTTTAATCTCTGCGCCTTTGTGCCTACTCCCACTTCACCACTGTATCTACGGAGAGAGCCATGATTGTCACACAAGCTGTCTACCTTTATTTATCTGCGTTACAAAATTGATTATTAGGACTAGTGGTTTACAAAAGAAAGATAAGATTGTTTTTGCTTTCTTTTCAGCGCACCGGAAGTGAGCCACTGCATTTCAATACCTGTTGTTCTGCATGGTTTAACAGGTATTTTTTGTACTTGCTGAATATGTTCTTAGCCTAAAAAAATTGAATATATTCAGCCACCACATCTAAAGACCAGTAAGCTGCAATACTGGTCAATACAATACAGCTGAGATAAACGTTGAAGTTCCGTGTCCAGTTCATTTATGCGTCTGGTTGCCCTCTTCTTTATTCTGGTAGCCAATTCCATTAGTCGGCCCCGAATTGTCACCTTATGGGCCGCCCATACAATAGTAGGGGACATATCAGGTGTGGCATTGATAACAAAATAGGATTCCAAGTGTGAATGGACCTCACCCTGTACTGCCGCCTCCCCCAATAGAGATTCATTCAAACGCCAACAAAAAGGTTTAGCAGCTAGTGATAGTGTAGTGAGTCCCATCAACACCAAAGAGTGGTCTGACCATGCCGTCTCCCTAATGGTGGAGGAGGCAACCAGAGGCACAAGAGAAGTGGAGACAAAGAAGTGATCTATCCTAGCATAACTATGATGTGCTGAGGAAAAATGTGTGTAGTCTTTCACCGCAGGGTTCATTTCCCTCCATATGTCTATTAGAGAATGAGAATACAGCAGTTTTGCAAGACGCGTACCCGCTTTCTGGGGACGTCTAGGTCTATTTACTCCAGTATAATACCTATCCAAACTATTGTCCAGGGCAAGATTAGAATCTCCTGCACAGATCACTGCGCCTTCAAAATGAGGTAGTAAGGTTTTTAGCATAGAAGTGAAAAACGGAACCTGGGCCTAGTTGGGGGCATAATAGGACAAGAGTGTAACTAAGGTGTCGTTTAAATGTCCTTTCAATAATAAATATCGTCCCTCTGGGTCTCCTATCTCCAGCAACTAACGAAATTAGACATTTTTTGCAAGGCAAATGGCAACCCCTCTAGTCTTGTTGGAGGCATTGCTCGGGAAAAACTGAGGATAGTATTTGTTAAGGAAGGCAGGTTGATAAGATATCGGGAAATGAGTTTCCTGAAGGAAGAGGAGGTCCACTCGCTGAGAGTGGTAATATTGAAATGCAATTTTTCTCTTTGCTGGAGAGTTTAGACCCTGAACATTGGGTCATGGGAATAGTCCAAGCCTTCTTTTACTATCGTGTGCAACAAAATTACAATTGTCTTTATCCTCTAAGTATTTCCAAGCACCAGTTGCAGTCAGATATAGTTTTAGTTTTTGTTTTCAGCTGCTCTAATTTCCCCCAAAATCTCAAGAGAATATTAAGGAATTTAGACAGTCCATTTCCACTGGAGACACACTTTCTATCTATGTAGCACCTCATTTCATGCTCTGCAGCATCTCTGGAGAGGTGAATACTTGTAAACTGGGGTAAGAAGCAACTCGTGAGGACAGAAATCACAAGAACACAAGACAGGGAACAAACTCTAGCAACAGACATTGGGGGGAATTTATCAAAACTGGAGCAGACAAAATCTGGAGCAGGTACCCATGGCAACCAATCAGCTTCTCTCTTCAGTTTGTTCAGTTAAGCTTTGAAAATGAAACAGAGAAGCTGATTGGTTGCCATGCACAGTTGCTCCAGATTTTGTCTGCTCCAGTTTTGATAAATTTCCCTCACTATGTTCACAGATCTGATGACTTACAGTTCACAGCATCTAAAAAATGACAGAGCAGTGTCAGCAGTTATAGATCAATTCAAAACGATACAATAAATTCAACAATAAAAATAATGGTACAAGGGTTGTGCAAAGAACAGTAAATTAGTGCAACCAATTGGTGTTCTGTTTCCTGAAGTCAGATCAATTGCATTGGGTTACTGCAGTTTGTACTTGAACAGCTCTGCATGTGTTTGTGCCCACACTCTCTTACACCCTACAGAATAACAGCGCACATCATTGAAGAGCAGATCATCATGGTAACTGTAATTTTTATTTTGTTCTAAGGTTTCTTTTAGAGATCACACTCTGGAATTTAGTATCCAGGGCTTCTACAAAGATTGGGGCTTTAAATCGATATTCATGCAATGATGAATACAAAAAAGTTCATAAAATAATACATATTTATTATGTTACAATTAAAACCAAATATTGGCATAATACAAAAAGTGCATATATATATATATATATATATATATATTTACAGAGGCATATAAAAAGCCTAAGGTGCATATAAGAAACCCCGTCATGACCAACAGCTTATCAATGATAGTAATTGTCCATTGTATTGTAAACGTATTATCAGTGTTATGAAAGTTAGAATATTTTGTTTATGTAGGTCCTGATTCTCAATACGTTTCACGCTTGTAGCTTCATCAGGAGAGAGGTTCAATAACTCTGCATAACCATCTCAGACTTGCACGCGCGGACCGCCGATGCATGAAAGGAGTCCAGGACTCACTTGGTGAGGACCATGAAGGGGTTTACAAAATATGGTGCTGGGGAAGCTGGCCAAGACATCTTAAGTTTATTACAGGTGTAGCCCCCATCACCTTCTGTGAGGTGGCTACTAGAAATGTAGTGATTGCCAGAACTGTAGTCAGTCTGGCTGGATTATAGTTGGATGGGTGGAGTGTGACTCTACTGTAGTGTGGGACAACCAATGGGGGGGCACTGTGACTGTAAATCTTAAAGTTTTTTTTGTGTATAAAAGGGGTTAAACATATTTCTAGAAAGTATTCTAAATTATCTGGGACTCTATTCTTGGTGCTTAACACATGGGTCCTCGGGTCCAAGGCCTAGAACTGTTCTCTAGAGTAGTAATTTTTACAGAAGAAAAGCAGATCTTTGGTGGCAATAATCTTGTTTTTACCAGTTGCCCAGACATCTGTCATTTATGAAGACATATTTTAAGCAATACACCATTGTACAAGAAAAAAAACATTGGATTCATGTGATGTGCTGTGACTGTACTCTGAAGCTGTGTACATGTAATTGTTGCCAGATCATAGCCCTAACCATGCAAAGTCTGCAGGCATTTAACAACTGCTACAAAAGTTGAGCTTTTTCTTAGTATTCCCAATTTTTTCTGGATTAGGAACAAATAACGTGACTGAATTTACTATGTGTTCCAACTGGCTGGATTTCTTGATGTGTCTCAAGGAGTATGTAAATCTAGATTTAGCCTCAGAATGAGGTGGGCTTTCTGCAACTGTGCATGAATTATGGACAATCAGCAGCTGTTTTTTGGCAAGTGACTTATATATAAATTGAAATAATGCTCCATGAATTAAGTAAAGCTGATTAAATATTTATGGACTTATTTTAGGATTTGTCATTTAAACCATGTTTTTTTTTCCCTTTCATGTTGTTCTGATAAGTTACATAACAATAATTGTACATATTTTTTAATTGGAAATGAAGAAAACACAACTTTTGATTGTGATGAAATGTAGCATTTATGTATATTTTTGCTATGATGAAAAAAAATCATAATCATTAGTGTTAGTCTCATTTTGTAACTATAAAAACTGAAGGTATTGCAGATATTACCACTACTTGGTAATTCAGAGTTGGGTCCTTGGTTCACATAAATAATATGAAGAGGCTGTAGAATAAAATGCAAAGCTTAAAGTGTATCTTAACCCAACACCAAAAATGTAATATATTGCAGTTTACTAGATGTGGTGACTTCATTCGTTTTCTTGTTTCAAGCTTGTTTTCCTTCACTTACTTACTGAACTCTGTCTTTAAAGGAGCAGTATTGTAATCCTGGAACAGAGAGTGTGTTAGGACCGCAGAACACTTCCCTATTTTCTAATCACCACAACATTGTCATGAGATGTTCTGTAGTACACAGAGGTGACCTAAACAGGAAGATTTGACTGCTTGGGGTAGCATTGCAAAGTCTACAGGACATAGGAGAGCTGTGCATTTTTGGCAGCATCCATTGATAGGGTTTGCATACACTTTAAATAGCAAGGTTCTGACGGAGTCCATTATTCAGTTACCCAGCTACCACAATGTTACATTTGCAAAACTATGGTTGTTTAAAAAAATTATCCCACAAGAATATAAAGTTCGGAAAGGATCATGGTAGGCAGCATCTCCCATTTTACTACAATCTCCTTTTACTGGTTCCATGGTACCATGATGCAGGTCCCTAGCACCCTAGTGATGGGCTCAATGTTCGACTCGAACATCGCTAGTTTGTGTGTTCGGCAAATAACGATTAGCTCGCAGAGCGCCCCACAAGGCACTGTGCACTACACAGTGCCTTGTGAAACCCTGATTGGCTAAAGCCTTGCACCTGACCACGGGTCAGGTGCAAGACTTTGCCCAATCACAGCACAGTGCACTGAAGAGCCATGATTGGGCAAAGTAATGATGACTTTGCCCAATCATGGTTCACCTGTCCGTTGCCGTACAAATGTAAACTGTTGGGCGGAGCTAGCTAGCTGTCACCTCTAAGTCCGCCCAATTGCTTATATTTTGCCGACATCTGTCAGAATGCCACTCTGCGGCATGAGTTTAGTGTTAACAGTGATTGACAGCACTAGAATTATTGCTCTCACTCAAACGTTCGCGGCAATATGTAACAATGTGTAGCGCAATTGTCATTTTTGCACGTAGGTGCAGCGACGCGTGTTTTTGTGTGTATGCGTGTATGTGGGGGGCTTTAAAAAATGTTTTGCATTTTTTAAATTTTTCTTATATGTTACTTTAATTTTTATAATTTTTAAACACTTATTTTACACTAACCTTATTGCTATCACATAGGGGGCTAACAAGCAAGATCTGCTTCCCCAGCTTCTTCTCCTGGCTCTAACTAGTGACACTGGAAGTGATCTAATACACATCACTTCTGGGTCCAGTAATCGGAGGAGAGATCAGCGACTGGAAGCCGCTGACTCCGATCGTTGCGAGGAGACCTGCCGCTCCCGGACGCCGCACGGGAACAGCGGTGCCAGGGGAAGCCGCGACTGGGGGGGAGAGGGGAGGGTGCCACATGGTACGCCGGATCACTTGTAGATTAACAGCCATCGCCGGCTGTTAAAAAACAATACCAAGAACACGGCTGCTGCAGCAGCCGTGTTCTTGTTATAACCACTTCTGCGGGCTGCCGTCTATATTGCGGCCTGAAAGGGGTTAAGGGCCCGGTAGACTTTGAGGGCTAACACCACACACTTTTTTTTTAAATTGTAACTTGGGGTCCCCCCTTAAATTTCTACCAGACCTAAAGGGTTTGGTATGACTTTTGTGGGGAACCCCACACTTTTTTTTTTAAATGGGGTCCCTCCTAACTTTCCTACCAGACCTAAAGGGTCTGGTATTGTTTGGGAGGGGGAATGACATTTGTTTTCTTTATAAATGTTATTTTTTTCTTTATAAATGTCCTTTTTGCTGCAGCATGTTCTATACATTGCACAGATGTGCGTCATTACAGGCAGGTTATTTATAGGAATTTTTCATTTTCATTGTTTCACTTTAAGCAATGTTAAAATCACTGCTCCTTTAAAAACGGTATTTTTTAAAAGTGTTTTTTTCATTGATACGTGTCCCCCAGGGCAGTACCCAAATCCCCATACCTTTTTTATGGGCAATAACTTGCATATAAGCCTTCAAAATGGGGACATTTGATTTTCAGGGTTCTGGTCCCATAGACTTGCATTGAGTTCGAAGTTCGAACCAAACTCGGGTGTGTTCGGCCCATCACTATTCAGGAGCATCAAGAGGTACTCCTGAACTGTGACCCAATCTGCAACAATTGGTCTAGAAACCAGGCTTAGCTGAAAAGATGAGTTTGTAAAACATGGCTGGCAGAAGTGGAGGTCTAAGAGTCTGAGGAGCGATCACTAACTGTCTGTGGATGCCACTGTAGAAGAAGAAGCGATATATAGCAATGCTTGTCAATTGGGTATCTGCGGGCCCCAGCTGTGTGGGGTGAGCCATTTGGTAGTCCACTAACCTGCCATTGAAGAAACAGGTGACCTCTGTCCTCTGTGTCACGAGTATTACAAGGAACCATGAGTACAAACTATGGAACTTTAGAAAAGCACACTTCCCGTAACCCTGTGCAGTTCTTTCTGGATCCTCTCTGTAGTGGACTAGCTGAAACTCATATTAAGAAAAATGAAGTAAATATATATATATTATTTTTTTAACAATTTGGCTTTCCCATTAATTTCTGTCCCGGTCGTCACCGAAACATAGAAACGGATCATCTCACCAACGAGAATACAGAACCAATAAAAACCTTACTTGGCTAAGCCAAAGTCTAGCTCAATATCTACAGCAAGTAAGAACCTGCAATAAAGTTAGCTAAACTCCTTGCAACTAATATATCTGACTTGAAGGGATTTTTTCCCCACAAAACTGGAGTTTCACTTTTTTATATTCTTCACACATTCAATTATGAAAAACATGAGCAAGAGCAAGTTCATAGAAGCTAATGATTCGAAAGTGTTGCCCAATGAGTTTGGGTGATATTTGGTGAAGTTACTGGTATTAGATCTCTCCCTCTAGAGGCAGTTGAAAATGTTCATAAAAGCTAATGATCACTGACTGAACTAGGCACCAGGATACAGTCCGTGTACCCATCGCATTCAGAACCGCTGCTCCATGAGATAAGCCGTGGGTGCAGCAGGTGTCAACGGGTGGCTTTCCTCAAAGTATAAGTAAAGGATGGACACCGGCACTACAAAGCAAATCCAGTGCATCTATTTATTCACGTACTTGTTGCAAATGCAAAACACAAGATACAACGTTTCGGGGGTCTCACAGGATCCCCTTCATCAGGCAAACAAGTAATGGCTTGTTTGCCTGATGAAGGGGATCCTGTGAGACCCCCGAAACGTTGTTTCTTGTGTTTTGCATTTGCAACACGTACGTGAATAAATAGACGTACTGGATTTGCTTTGGTGCACTAGGCACCAGTCGCATATCTATGGGCAGAGTACAACCCAGCAGACATCCAGTGGATGTCAATTCTTAAAAAAAAGGATTGACTGGCAAAGTTGGATTTCCCAAAGCAGTTGCTATTGGCACCGCAAGGTTGGGCCTGCATGAGAGATGTGCACCTTCACCTGAAGGTGAGACTTTCTTTATAATGGTCACGCAGGGGTTTTGAGCCAGGATAACAGAAGCCAGTGGGTTTATGCACACCAGCATCACACCAAAATAGAAAATTCAAAATGATTCCTAAAATTCGGGAATTCATTCTGCATTAAAACAATATATAACATTAGCTTTTTCTCTGGTATTAAAATAGTTGGAAATCTTCACATGTAGCTTTTTAACATCTGCGGCAAATAAAACATAAACAGTAATAAGACTGATTACCTGATATAACAATTGTCATCTTTATTGTGTAGTTTACAGATACCTTATACAGTGTCAGGTGTATTTTGATAATTAAGCCATTACAGAACACATCACTCGGTTCAGTGTGGTCATAATATCTAGAACTGGGGACAGCTCCTGTGGCTGCACAGTTTATGGTCTACAAACAGCTGGAATATAGCATTTCATGACCAGAGGATAACAATGAATAGCTACTTCTTTCATCAATATACAGTATACAGTTAACTCCCAGCTATGCGGTACCCATGGGAATTGGTAGATGCCCGATAACTGTAGCTTCTGGTTGCTTGAGAGTTACTAATAAATCATAAGCAACAACCCCCCACCCCATTTATCAGCTGAATAGATTCCGCTATTGGCTATTTAAATTGCCAAAGCCAATAGCAGGCTGGCTATTGCACATGGCCACTCCCCGTTGTTTACATTCACCTTCCAGCTGAGGAATCTAGCCATCGGTCACAGCAATATGTAAATAGAGAATTTTGTTAGCAACTATACATTTAGTTGCTAACAATATTTTTTAGTGTGCACATGTCTATTAAGCAACTGGCAACTGGCATATTATGTCCTCAATTTTTTTTGTCTGGTTGCTTGAGAATTCTGGTTGCTTGAACGGGGAGTTTACTGTACTACACTAACATCAAAAGGGGTTTTTCACTAAAGGGTGAAGAGTTTGGAGAAGGCAGGAGAAGTGAACAATCTAGGACAACATAGCTGAACTGGAAAGTGAGCTGAATTGGAGAATTTTTCCAAATCAGCTATGTTGTCCTAGATCAGGGGTGCCTATTAGGTAGATCGTGATCTACCAGTAGCTCTCAAAGCCGATGCTGGTAGATCATGAAGGGTGTGAATGGTGGCCCCTTTATTCCATTTTGGTTTATTTATTTAGCTGTGCATACATGATTACCTATTAGCCTGAGTCTGCTGAACCAAGCTCCCTGACACCTTTCTGGTGAATACTGGTGGTTGAAGAGCTATGTATTACATCAAAGAATATGAGTTTACACAGCCTGTTGCCATGCACTGTTTGCAAAACACAACAAGGTGAGCCAGGAGAGACAGCCAAGAGAGCGAAGAGAGACAGCCAGGAGAGAAAATGAGGAATGACAGCCAGGAGAGAGAGGAGAGACAGCCAGGAGCATGAGCAAGGAGCGACAGCAAGGAGAGAGCAAGGAAAGAGAGCCAGGAAAGAGAGCAAGGAGAGACAGCAAGGAGAGAAAGCCAGGAGAGAGAGCAAGGAGAGAGAGCCAGGAGAGACAGCCAGTAGAGAGAGCAAGGAGAGACAGCCAGGAGAGAGAGCACTGAGAGACAGCCAGGAGAGAGAGCATGGAGAGACAGCCAGGAGAGCGAGGAGAGACAGCCAGGAGATCGAGGAGAGACAGCCAGGAGAGCGAGGAGAGACAGCCAAGAAAGAGAGCGAGGGAGGGTTTTTTTTCGTTGGTAGATCTCATATAGCTCGTCATTTGAAAAGTAGATCTCAACACAAAAAAATGTGGGCACCCCTGTCATAGATTGTTCACTTCTCCTGCCTTCTCCACACTCTTCTCCCTTTTGTGAATAACCCGGCAAATGTCCATGGGCTGCTCCAGCTGGGATTTTGTTTTTTTATCCTATTGGATTTAGGACATATAGATGTCGAGATTAAATAATGAAATATAATATTTGGGATGTGGGTAAGGGAGGGCTTGCTGAGCTTTATCAGGAAATCGGAGGCCTCTTCATTGTATATCTGTGATAGGGAACCCTGTTGAATAACTTTTCACACATGCAGCATCATTTTGAAAGTAGATATGAGCAAATTTGCTTTTTGCTCTTTTGCAAGAGTTCATCTGTTCTGTTCCAGCTTTCCTACTAACTGTCGTATGTTAGGCATCCTTATATCTAATACAGGTGAATGGACTGTATTAGATGTGATTATGTCAGAAGGGCTTAAACTGCCAGAGTCTGGGGAAGACAGAGTACAGGGGTCAGAAGTGTATAACACACAGTGCAGAGGTCAGGACCCCGTAACACACAGAGTTACACGTACGTGAATAAATAGACGTACTGGATTTGCTTTGGTGCACTAGGCACCAGTCGCATATCTATGGGCAGAGTACAACCCAGCAGACATCCAGTGGATGTCAATTCTTAAAAAAAAGGATTGACTGGCAAAGTTGGATTTCCCAAAGCAGTTGCTATTGGCACCGCAAGGTTGGGCCTGCATGAGAGATGTGCACCTTCACCTGAAGGTGAGACTTTCTTTATAATGGTCACGCAGGGGTTTTGAGCCAGGATAACAGAAGCCAGTGGGTTTATGCACACCAGCATCACACCAAAATAGAAAATTCAAAATGATTCCTAAAATTCGGGAATTCATTCTGCATTAAAACAATATATAACATTAGCTTTTTCTCTGGTATTAAAATAGTTGGAAATCTTCACATGTAGCTTTTTAACATCTGCGGCAAATAAAACATAAACAGTAATAAGACTGATTACCTGATATAACAATTGTCATCTTTATTGTGTAGTTTACAGATACCTTATACAGTGTCAGGTGTATTTTGATAATTAAGCCATTACAGAACACATCACTCGGTTCAGTGTGGTCATAATATCTAGAACTGGGGACAGCTCCTGTGGCTGCACAGTTTATGGTCTACAAACAGCTGGAATATAGCATTTCATGACCAGAGGATAACAATGAATAGCTACTTCTTTCATCAATATACAGTATACAGTTAACTCCCAGCTATGCGGTACCCATGGGAATTGGTAGATGCCCGATAACTGTAGCTTCTGGTTGCTTGAGAGTTACTAATAAATCATAAGCAACAACCCCCCACCCCATTTATCAGCTGAATAGATTCCGCTATTGGCTATTTAAATTGCCAAAGCCAATAGCAGGCTGGCTATTGCACATGGCCACTCCCCGTTGTTTACATTCACCTTCCAGCTGAGGAATCTAGCCATCGGTCACAGCAATATGTAAATAGAGAATTTTGTTAGCAACTATACATTTAGTTGCTAACAATATTTTTTAGTGTGCACATGTCTATTAAGCAACTGGCAACTGGCATATTATGTCCTCAATTTTTTTTGTCTGGTTGCTTGAGAATTCTGGTTGCTTGAACGGGGAGTTTACTGTACTACACTAACATCAAAAGGGGTTTTTCACTAAAGGGTGAAGAGTTTGGAGAAGGCAGGAGAAGTGAACAATCTAGGACAACATAGCTGAACTGGAAAGTGAGCTGAATTGGAGAATTTTTCCAAATCAGCTATGTTGTCCTAGATCAGGGGTGCCTATTAGGTAGATCGTGATCTACCAGTAGCTCTCAAAGCCGATGCTGGTAGATCATGAAGGGTGTGAATGGTGGCCCCTTTATTCCATTTTGGTTTATTTATTTAGCTGTGCATACATGATTACCTATTAGCCTGAGTCTGCTGAACCAAGCTCCCTGACACCTTTCTGGTGAATACTGGTGGTTGAAGAGCTATGTATTACATCAAAGAATATGAGTTTACACAGCCTGTTGCCATGCACTGTTTGCAAAACACAACAAGGTGAGCCAGGAGAGACAGCCAAGAGAGCGAAGAGAGACAGCCAGGAGAGAAAATGAGGAATGACAGCCAGGAGAGAGAGGAGAGACAGCCAGGAGCATGAGCAAGGAGCGACAGCAAGGAGAGAGCAAGGAAAGAGAGCCAGGAAAGAGAGCAAGGAGAGACAGCAAGGAGAGAAAGCCAGGAGAGAGAGCAAGGAGAGAGAGCCAGGAGAGACAGCCAGTAGAGAGAGCAAGGAGAGACAGCCAGGAGAGAGAGCACTGAGAGACAGCCAGGAGAGAGAGCATGGAGAGACAGCCAGGAGAGCGAGGAGAGACAGCCAGGAGATCGAGGAGAGACAGCCAGGAGAGCGAGGAGAGACAGCCAAGAAAGAGAGCGAGGGAGGGTTTTTTTTCGTTGGTAGATCTCATATAGCTCGTCATTTGAAAAGTAGATCTCAACACAAAAAAATGTGGGCACCCCTGTCATAGATTGTTCACTTCTCCTGCCTTCTCCACACTCTTCTCCCTTTTGTGAATAACCCGGCAAATGTCCATGGGCTGCTCCAGCTGGGATTTTGTTTTTTTATCCTATTGGATTTAGGACATATAGATGTCGAGATTAAATAATGAAATATAATATTTGGGATGTGGGTAAGGGAGGGCTTGCTGAGCTTTATCAGGAAATCGGAGGCCTCTTCATTGTATATCTGTGATAGGGAACCCTGTTGAATAACTTTTCACACATGCAGCATCATTTTGAAAGTAGATATGAGCAAATTTGCTTTTTGCTCTTTTGCAAGAGTTCATCTGTTCTGTTCCAGCTTTCCTACTAACTGTCGTATGTTAGGCATCCTTATATCTAATACAGGTGAATGGACTGTATTAGATGTGATTATGTCAGAAGGGCTTAAACTGCCAGAGTCTGGGGAAGACAGAGTACAGGGGTCAGAAGTGTATAACACACAGTGCAGAGGTCAGGACCCCGTAACACACAGAGTGCAGGGGTCAGGAGCATGCAACCCAGGGCACAGGGTTCAGGAACATGTAACACACAGACTTCCAGTCAAATACCCCAAATCCCAGATACAGCCCCCAATACAATATAAGTACTATATAAAAAAAGAAAAGAAAAAAGATAAATATGTTCTATGAAAAAATAGACTCTTTAAATAAGTAAACCTCACCCCAAGCACAAATTAGTATGTAGTCACACAGTAACAAGACACACTTGTTTCATCCCACTCTTGGTCCACATGACACCCAACAGCAAGGAACATACGTTCCACCCTCCTGGAATAACAGCCACATCTTGCATTCTCTTCCAGGCCTGATGGACACCAACAGAGATCACAGATATCACACAGCTTTCATCAGTATATATTTATTTTTTCGTACATTTACAATACAATAACAAATAAATACTTAAAATATATTCAGAATACTCATGTACAAAGATCAAAGTACTAAATCCAAACTACAGTAGCCTCAGCAATCAATAAGAATTTATCTTGCACTCGTATGACTTCATTCATTAATCATGATTAGCTGGCACAGATTCAGATGAATACATTTTACACCATTTACTCAGTAAGCCTCTTCTTTTCTTAAATACCTATCTGTTGCCTTTTCCCCTTTCCTATATTTGTAACATTTTACTCTACTTACTGTTATATACACACTTTTTTTTTTTTTGCCTTTGCATTTTTTTTTATGAACATGTTCCATTTAGAAAAGTGAAAAACATGGGTATGGGCTGTTACCAACAGCAACACTTCACTACCCACTTTTTTCTTCCCACTGGCCTTACACACAGACATTTGATCCAGATGGAGGATGGTGTTTGTTTTCATTTCACAGCTAATAAGGGTGCCAGGATCTGAATGTGCAGTTTGTAGCTTGTGGGAGCCTGCATGTCCCTGTTTTCTCTCTCCCGTCATCTATGAACTGGTGAGAATCACGTTATAAATTATGGGAAACTTGAAGACTGCTGGCAGGATACTCTGTGCCAGGTTTTTTTCCTGTTAATCTGCAATACTGCTGGTTTGTTAAGCCTCCTGAACAAGTGTTGAGTAATTAAATCACCCTACTAGCAAAAACAATGCTCTTTAAAATGAAGGCTTGAATTAAATGCAGATGGCTGGGATTTCTTAAACTAACCAGGTAAATAATGACTGGCATAATAATACATTTTATATGAGTTACAAGTCAGATACACAGATGTGTGCTTTAACAATGAATTACCCTGTACAGTTATCTAGTTATATTGTGTATTCTTATATCAACTGAAGGAGAGAAATGACAAACAGTCTTCCAATGCTTGTGTTCTAGTTTTAAAGACAGCTACTCCCTAAAATGACTCACATTTTATACTTACAGGGTATTCACAAAAGGGTGAAGAGTTTGGAGAAGGCAGGAGAAGTGAACAATCTAGGACAACATAGCTGAACTGGAATGTGAGCTGAATTGGAGAATGTTTCCAAATCAGCTATGTTGTCCTAGATTGTTCACTTCTTTAGGTTTGCCTAGACCAGGCTTTCTCAACCAGGGTGCAATGGCAATCTGGTGTGCATACTGACCTCCTCAGGGGTGCCTCAATAAAGACTGATGTAAAGGGGGCTCCTGATGTAAAAGGGGGACTCTGATGTGAAAGGGGAGCTCTGATATGAAATTGGGGCTTCTGATGTGAAAAGAGGGCTTCTTGTGTGAAGGGAGGCTATTTATGCAAAGGTTGACACTGACGTGAAAGAGGGTAACCTTGATTTGAAGGGGCACTTTTGAAGGCAAATACCCACTTTTTTGTGTGTGCTGGGTCCCCTTAAAATCTATGACATTTTAGACTGGGGTGCCTCAGGATTTTGCATACTTTTAAGGGGTCAGCTTTTTGTTGTTGTCTGTTCCCCTCTTGCAGATTTTTCCTCACTTCTTGTATGGTAAAAATTTGTCCCCGGAACAGGGAGTTAAGGTGGTCATTAAGGATGGGCTGAACGTTCGAGTCGAACATAGGTTCGACTCGAACATTGCATGTTCTAGCGTTCGCCGAACGCCGAACATTATGGGATGTCCGCGGTCTGTTCGACCGCGGCACATCCCACAATGCACTGCGCCGTCCGAAACGGCAATAAATGTCATTTGTTTTTCTTTTTAAATGTCACTTTTTGCTGCAGCAGTGCAGCAGGTTCTATACATCCTACAGATCCACCACTTCACAGGCAGGTTATGGGGACCCTCCAGGCACAATATTTGAAGGAATTTTTCATTTTTACTCTTACCCTGTAAATCATGTAAAAATCACTGTTCCTTTAAAAAATATTTTTCTTGGGTTTTTTTGTTTTAAATTTCATTGATTCCTGTCATTCAGGGCACTACCCGGATCCCCATACACTTTTTATGGCCAATAAATTGCATATAAGGCTTCAAAATGGGGACCTTTAATTTTCTGAGTTCTACCCCCATAGACTTGCATTGAGTTCTAAGTTCGAGTTAGAACTTTTTCCATGTTCGAAAGTTAGAGTTAGAACCGAACACGGGGGTGTTTGGCTCATCACTAGTGGTCATATGAAATTCAAAATTCGCACAGTGGGTGCCGCTGTCAGCACCCTTTTGGCCATCATCCCTTGATCAGCTGATCAAAGGAGCCTGTTGGAAAATCTTCATACAAACAGAGCCAGCAGCTGATGAGTTGTCGACCGCAAACATTTTGTATTCCTTTGGAGCAATCTGCTCTATTTTTTTTGTTCAGACCCTGGGTTGAACGTAAAAAATAGAAAGTGTATTGCCAGCTTAAGGGTAAAGCTCTCTGACGGAGACTCAGATAGCAGTAAAACTGAATGGGGTTCTAAAATTTTCCCCATTCTATTCAACACTGATAAAAAAAAGTTTTGGGTATGTATGGATACACTTTAAATCATTAGTCTGTTGCTTATATTTCTGGGAGACTCCAATGGCGATATTCCCCAGCCATTTGTTTATTGTTCATCATTAAAAATCCATTTGGGGAACGAGAGACCATAATTTACACCATTTACAATGGCCACACATGTTGAGGTGAACCAGGAAAGATTTCTGGCTACTAGATCCCCAAGAGATTAAAAGTAAAAATGTGATTACATTAGGCAACTACATTTTGGGTAAAACTGGCCTTTAACCCTTTCATTCCCAGAGGTCATTGAAGCCATCAGGTAACTTGATGGACTATTAGTCTGGCACTAATTTGCCTAACTAAATGATGTTTACATTTTTAAGGACATATTACAATATACATTTTTAATAATATAATTGTACCACATATGTACAGTACTAAACAGAGGTGAACCAATGAATAAAGCTGTTAGCTGCCATGTGATGACTACATCATTGTTGAAATAGTGATTACAATTTGATTGGGTCACAATAATTACTGGGGACTGAAACTGTTGTGGACTCGGTTCCAAATTTAGATCGGATCAAGGCTCCGTACTTATATCTGCCGCCTGGCCTGATTCAATAGAGTATACTCTCGGAGATAAAATGAAATTACGCCAACTCGGTCGGTGTTAAAATCACTTCTGCTTTATTGTTCCCCTTTTCAGGGTTTTTATTTAACAGGTGGACGTGTATATTTGAGCGTAGCATTGCAGAAAAGTATTTTAGTTTAGATATTCTAGTTTATCATTGGTTAGATCCATTTCTGCATAACTTCCTGCCAAGATGTTTATAGATGTTTATATCTTTCGTCTTGGGTGTGTTGTCTGAAGAGGAGGCGCCAACTTGGTTCCTATTTCTGCTGCGTACTTCGGATCTGAGGGGGGGGGGGTGCTTAGCACCAGTTTCTGAGCAAGGTTTTGAGGAAGGCAAATGAGCAAAAAGCAAATTAACATATATATATTACAATAGTCTATTGAGATAGGCATTTTGTCATAATTGTACTTAACCACTTCCATTGCAGTCCCCCCTAAAATGACTATTTCAAATGATGATTTTTTTCCTGTCCCTTTACCTATCACCTGGCACACACCCCGGAACTCTTTTCTTAACATGCATAGGGGCCGTCCGAGGTGCTAATCCACCTCTGGACCCGACATGTTGGTATGCACTGTCAGGTGGTCTCTGTCCCTACTCTTACTAATCAAAAGTGTTTGTGGTATTATATTTGGGGAGACACAGTTGTAATGGGGAATATGGTTTCTCGTCTTCATTCAAGTAGGTGTCCTCTTCTACCTGAATCATAGTTGGGGTCAAAGTAGTCTCATCAACCACCTTGGTCATCAGCTTTCTGGCATAGGGGATTACACAGCAAACTACTAGGCTGATGAAGGTCAGAACAATGAGAATCGCCACACCAACTTGGGCCAATGCTTTCTGCCAACCTGTCATCCAATTAAAATATTGGTCCCACGGATCTGTGATACCTGAATTCTTCTTTAGTTCCACTGACAGACTTTCTAGTTTCTTAATGGCTAGGGTAACTTTACCATTCGGGCCAGTGTTGTCTGGGATGTAAGTGCAGCAGGTGCTGGTCTTATCTATCATGGTGCAAACCCCTCCTTTCTCTGCCAATACCATATCCAGAGCCATCCGGTTCTGGAAAGTCATTTGGGAGGTGGCTTCCAACTGTTCTGCTATTCCCTTAAGCGCATCCCTAGTGTAGTTGACGAACCTCTGTTGGTTATAATAGATGTAATTTATCCAATCTACGTTCTTATTAATAGTGATTATTGGTATTAGGGACTCAAAACCGGCTTTTACTTGGTCTCTGGCTTTGAAGTCATCAGGGACCCCCCTTGGGACTCCAATGGCATCTATATACACATGAGGATCAAAGCTTCCTGGAGGGGCTTCCCGTTTCCTCCTGCCACTAGACACTGGAGCAGGGCGTGCGTTAGGGGCCTTCTCTGTTAAGATGTGGAGAGGCATGATAGCCTTTGCAAGAGCACACTCCCCCTTCCATTGCCCTCCTAACCTGGTTCTTATACGCATGTCTCCACACAGCCAATACACATCTCCTAAGGATTGAGTTTGATTTTGCACTAAGTTGGACGGGACACTGCTATAAGAGGCACAATATCCTTCTGAGAAGTTACCCAGCTGCCTTCCCTCCCCTACATAACAAGTGTAACAAGTGTAATTCCCAGGATATATTGTGATGCTTTCTCCTGGCTTGGGTGCCCTGGTTACAATAGGGTATTCTACCTTCCATCTTTCACACGCTGAGTGATCAGTGGAGATATTGGTGAAAAGGCTTAAAAAACACTCTTCTTCCTCCGCGGGTATATTTAGTGGGACTGTGCCCAAATGTGGTCTGGCGCTGCCACAGACGTAACAATTAGTCTGGTTGTGCTGATTGGCGCTATACCTCATCCATTCGAGCCAGACATTGACCTCTGAGAATCCAGTCTCGGCTGCCATAGTGTCCTCAAAGGTAGGGTCCGCCATTGCCATCATATCCCTTAAAGTGTGTATATGAGGCTTCAAAGGATTGGGTAGGGGTTGCTCTTGTACTGGCTGCCATTCATTGCTGTTGTACATATCCTCCAATCGGAAAGATCCTCTATGGCCCGACTCACCTCCCCCAAACCACCATCCCAACACATACACACCCTGATCTGAGGGGCTCGGGTTTTGTATATTCAGAACAAGCGTCATACCGGGCCCTGGCTTGGTGAGAGCGAGACGGGTCAGTAAGGGCTCTCCTTTGTTATCTCTACTGTCATAGGCTGGCTGGGGTTTATATCCCCAGGGTGTCCCTGTGTTCCAGGCGGCTGCTCCCCAATAATCGCAATTCTTTCCCCATGACCCCTTGGTGACACAGATATACCCCTCTCCATGGCCTGTTGTATACCACTTTGTTCTGTCGGAATACTTAGGGCAGGTGAGTATTTTACAAGGGTGAAAGTTGTATGTGGCCACATGTGTGTTGGAGGAATTGTACCAAAAAGTGACTAGCCCAGCTTTCTGAGTAATAGCAACCTGTCGTGCTTCAGCAGAACTGAGTATTAGAAGGATATATAGGATCATGGTTCGTTCCCCTCGGGCACAAAGATCTTCTTGCAATGGGAGGACTTGGAAAGGACCGTCATATCTCGGTTCGAGGGAATGCTTGTGTACAAATTTCTTCACCAAGACCCAATCACCAGGGACCAGCTTGTGTGTTCCTGTATCTAACTCAGGATCTGGAATGGAAGAAAATACTTGCGCATGGATACGGGTTAGTTAGTTCATTAGACAGAGCAGTCACATAATCAGTTAACACATCAGATTGGAGCTGTAACTGTTGTGGGAAATAACAGCCCAATCTGGGGGCTGAACCAAACAGTATCTCATAGGGTGATAAACCATGACTTCCCCTTGGAGTGTACCTGACACTGAATAGAGCAATGGGCAGACTATCTGGCCAACTCATTCCTGTTTCCTGGGACATTTTACACATCCTAGACTTTAGTGTGCCATTTAATTTCTCTACTTTCCCACTGCTCTGAGGATGGTAGGGAGTGTGAAAGGCTAGTGTGACCCCTAGAGCTGTCCATATTTCCTTAGTTACTGAGGCCGTGAAAGCCGGCCCCTGGTCACTCTCTATAACCTCTGGGACACCATATCTGCACACTATTTCTGTTAAAAGTCTCTTGGCAGTGGTCTTCGCCGTCATGTTGGTGACGGGATAGGCTTCAGGCCAGCCGGAGAACATGTCAACGATCACCAATGCATATTCATATCGGCCACTTTTCGGCATTTGGATGTGATCGATTTGTATCCTCTGAAAGGGATACTGGGCCTTAGCTAGATGCTTCAGGGGTGCCTTTTCCGGTTTTCCTGGATTGCACTTGGCACAGATGGTGCATGACTTGCAAAAGTTATTGGTGAGCGGGGTGATTCCTGGAGCCAAGTAGTACTTGTTGATCAGAGAATTCATCAACATCTTTGACAGGTGGGAGGCACCGTGGGCCCACTGTACCACCGCTGGGAACATGGACCGTGGCAGACATGGTCTTCTGTTCAATTCCATGATTCCATCCTCCGATGTGGCTCCCTTCTTCGTCCATGTTTCCTTTTCTTCCTTACTTGCTGCTTGTTGTTGCTCCTTAAGGTGTGTTCGATCCACAGGTGGGTTCTGCAAGATCATGGCGATCTGTGTTCTGTCTTGAGTGGGGTCTATCGGGTCGTCCAGAAGGGGTACATTCACTCTGCTGACGACTTCTCGTATCCCGTTTGCGGCCTGTTTTGCAGCAGTGTCTGCCAGGTGGTTGCCTCGTGCTTCTTGGGAATTCAGTCTTCCGTGTGCCCTCACTTTAAGTATAGCAACTTGTGTGGGGAGGAGCAGGGCGTCCATCAGGTCCCTGATGGCTACACTGTGTTTCACAGGTGTACCTGCCGTTGTTAAAAACCCTCTGTTCTTCCAGATGACCCCGAAATCGCAGGCAACACCAAGGGCATACCTTGAATCTGTATAAATATTGACTCTTCTTCCTTCTGCCAACTTACATGCCGTAATTAAGGCTTGGAGTTCCGCCTCCTGTGCAGACCTGGAAGGGGGCAATGCCGAGGCCTGGAGGACCGTGTCCTCAGTAGTGACAGCATACCCCATGTGGTACTGTCCTGTATGATCAGCGTACCTCGAGCCATCAACGTAGATAGTCAGGTCAGGGTTATCCAGAGGCACCTCGCTGACAGTTGGCAGATGTGTAGTTTCCATCTTCATCACTTCAAAACAGTCATGGGTGACGTCATGAGGAGCAGGACCATCTCGTCCATCATCCCCCCCCCCGAGAAGTGGGAGCAGAGTGGATGGATTCAGAATGTTGCATCTGAGAAGGGTAACGTTGTCCGGAAGGAGTAAGGTACACTGTAGCCTGAGATGTCTTGCTGACGACAGGTGTTTTGGCTGTACCTGGTTCAGTATGGCTGATATGTCGTGGGGAGCGAGTAGTATCAGATCATGCCCCAGTACAAGTTCAGCAGTTTTGTCCAGAAGAGCCTGGGCGGCAAAGACGGCTCGAAGGCAGGAGGGTCCCCCCCTGGCAACTGAGTCCAACTGGCAGGAATAATACCCAATAGGCCTAAGCCTGTTTCCATGGGTTTGGACAAGCACTCCAGTAGCATGGCCTTGATTTTCTGAGACGAACAGTTTGAAGGGCTTCTCATAGTTCGGGAGGCCCAAAGCGGGGGCAGAGGCCAGGATCTCTTTCAGAACCTCGAAGTTATCCAGGGCCTCAGAAGATAACGAGAAGGGGTCAGACTTCAGGGCGTCATAGAGTGGCTGCATCAAGAGAGAGGCTCCTGGGATCCAAGAACGACAGTAGGAGATTAATCCCAGAAAGGCATGGAGGGATTTCGGACCCAGAGGCAAGGGGATTTTCTTGATTGCGGCAACTCTCTCTTGAGTGAGATGTCGAGTGCTTTGGGAGATGCAATGACCCAGGAAAACCACCTTCTCTTTACACCACTGCACCTTTTGTTTCGAGGCCTTACATCCTTGGCCAGCCAGGTAGTGGAGTAGACTTTCTGAGGAGGTTGAGGCATCTTCAAGGTTGTCTGCGCAGAGAAGGAGGTCATCCACATATGGGAGGCGTACTACTTCCGGGTGTAATTAAACAAATAAAGCAGAAGTGATTTTAACCCCGACCGAGTTGGCGTAATTTCATTTTATCTCCGAGAGTATACTCTATTGAATCAGGCCAGGCGGCAGATATAAGTACGGAGCCTTGATCCGATCTAAATTTGGAACCGAGTCCACAACAGTTTGGCACCCCAGATGGGACCTCGGGTTCTGTACCGAAGGACAGCCGATCGAGAGGAGATTGAGACATGCCAACACACGGACGAGGCAGAGACTGATCACCTCTGAGAAGATACGGTAAGACATATTTCTTGCCAGTATTTCCTGTCTCCGTGTTTGGGGTGTCTCTGTGTTCATATCGGCTTCCCGAGGTCAGCAAAGACAGGTAACTTGCCCGAGGTCCGATAAAGAACCTGTGTAATCTGTATCTGCCACCTGTATACGTTGTATGTTGTAACGTTGTATGTTGTATGTGTATTGACCTGTGGGACGCCAGAGGGAACGAAGTCTGTCACAGAAATATAATGTGCTGGTGGTCGTAGATAAACTCTCTCCTTGAAGGCAGGGGGGGGGG
>NW_017306690.1:541611-543247 GCF_000935625.1 Nanorana parkeri | reverse complement strand
CGAGGGGCATCATTGCAGCCCAGGGGGCGCCTTTAATGTATATAACATTCACCCCTAGCCAAGCCTCTTCCCTGGTGAACAGTCTACCAGATCCTGAGAGACAGCCCATGCCATTTTACAGAAAGATAGCCCAAATCCAGAAAACGTATGCCGCTGCTTGGCGAGATTTGGTGAGCCTATGTGAAATAAGGGCAGGGGATGCCTACTGGCCGGTGATGGAAAGATGTTTCAGTGAGGACAGGATACCCGCTGATAACACATATGACTCGGGGTGCGAATTCGTAACCCAACTGCAACATTGGGCGCGAGATCGCCTGGCAGACCAAGCCACTAGCATACAGGACATTACACAAGACAAAGCTGAATCTGTTGAGAAATTCCACACTAGACTTTCACAAGTGTTTACTGATTTAGGATTTAACATGCAAAGTAAAGCACACACCCAAATGCTGTCCTCCGCTTTTGTCTCAGGCCTTAGAGAGCCAATCAAGAAAGGGCTCCTCCTATCACGCCCAGAGTACAGGGTGCTGCCCCTTGATACCTTGCTGTTAGTGGCAAAGGGTCTAGAATCATCACAAAGTTGTAGGAAGGTAGCGCCTCTCATGATGACCTCTGACACACCCGACCTGCCACCAGCCACACGAAACCCACGAGCCTGTTACAACTGCGGAAGACCCGGACATTTCAGAAGGAATTGTCGAAGTCCTCAAAGATTTGTACAGAGACATCCCGGTGGTCAGGAACGTGACCCAAGGGGAGACTATCAACGTCAGTAACGTGACCCAAGGGGAGACTACCAACGTCAGGGACGGGACATCCCACCTGGCCACCCGTCCAACACCTGTCCTCCTCCACCTCCGGATCATATGAATCTCCTCCGCTAGGAATCCAGCAAGCCTGTGTCGCTGACCCCTGCCATGGCTCTATCGTCTGGGGCCATGGGGGGGCCTCTTGCTAAAATAACCCTCCCCATTGAGGGCCATCCCACCACTTTCTTATGCGACACAGGTGCGGCCAGAAGCGTAATTAGAGCAGAGGAGTTGCCCGATACCTCTTTCCTCTCAACCATTGATGTAACATGTGTGGGCGTGGACGGGACGCCGAGGAAAAGTCCCCTAACCCGCCCTTTACGAGTTGGTCACTTCCCTGATCTACTAGCACGGTTTGTAGTCTCCTCCACCTGCCCCTTAAACTTGTTAGGGACTGACGTCCTATCCAGGCTCCAGGCCTCAATCTTGTTCCAGGCCGATGGAAGCATTCAAGTGTCATCACCACTGACTGTAGATGACGCTTCAGCCCTTTGTTCCATTCCCTTGTTCCATTCCCCTTCTATTATCCTTGGATGTGCCAGACGAGGCTGCAATTCCAGCAGAGATCTTGAACCGCATTCCTCTTCATCTGTGGTCCACAGGACCCGAAGATATAGGACACCTGAAAGTGCCTCCAATCATGGTACAATTGAAACCTGGAAGCCCCTTGCCCAGAAAACCGCAATACCCTTTGAAGCTAGCTCAATCTGCAGCCATTTCGCACCAAGTCAAGACCCTTGTGTCTAATGGAGCTCTGATACCCTACATATCCCCATGCAACACACTATTGTTCCCAGTCAAGAAGCGGACCCCAAAAGGAGAACCGG
>NW_017306690.1:539176-540694 GCF_000935625.1 Nanorana parkeri | reverse complement strand
TTGTCCCCAATCCACACACACTGCTAGCAGGGATACCCCCTGCCTCTAAGTATTTCACGGTGATTGACCTGGCAAATGCTTTCTTTAGTGTACCTCTTGACCCTAGGTGCCAGTTTCTGTTTGCCTTCACTCACGAGGGCCAACAGTATACTTGGACTGTTATGCCCCAAGGGGCCCAAAACTCTCCTTCTCAATTTGCCAGAGCCATGTCCCTCATTCTGGACACTAGCACCAATTTCTGAGCAAGGTTTTGAGGAAGGCAAACGAGCAAAAAGCAAATTAACATATATATTACAATTGATCTATTGAGATAGGCATTTTGTCATAATCATGCTTAACCACATCCATTACAAAGCTGTCAGTGACAAGTAGGTTTGACAGCTAGCATCTGTGCAAAGTGTCAGCTGGTAGTCGTCAATGGAAGGACGTAACATATCGTTTGCACAGGGCATCTTGCAGGGGAACATTAAACTACAGCTTGTAAGCAGGAAGGAATTAAAGATTATGACTGTTGCTCGTACATTTTGTTGACATTTTTAATATTAAATGTCACTGATCAATAATAAGAACATAGCACAGTATAGTTATATACGTAGTTAGGCTGAATAATGTTAATGTTTGAAAATTGGGCATCTCCATCTTAGATAAAAAGTTTACTTTATGTGCAGTAGCACTAGTTTATGACATATTATACATCTCTTTATCTGAAAAAAAATCCTTGCATATTTAAAAATCCTGGTAAATAAAAGGAAGATATAAACCTCATATACTGTTGGCCAGTTTCCAAAACCGTTCCTAATTTTTTATGGCATTTAAATAAACCTTTAAGTTTACATATTACTGTTTGTAACCCCTTTGGTTTTTTTTCTAGAAAACATGAAAATACAGTGTTTAAAATTTTAGCTATGACAAGAGGTGGTTAGGCCCAAAAAACCTGGATGGAAGAAAAGAACTATTAAAATACCATAAAAGTTTAGAAAAAGGTTTATTCAATCTACATAATAAAATAAATATATTGAAAAAAGTACATTTTGGTGGCTAATCCAGGGCCAGATTTACAATTATGCACAGTAAGTCTGTGCCTTTAGGTAGAAGAGGGCATGCTTTTCCTTGTATATTTATCAGGCACATGTTTTCCCCATCATCAGAAGCAATACAATGTTTACTTTGCAAAGATAATTTTTACTTGGCTTAGTGAATGAGGTGAAGCTCAGCAAATATTCACTCTGCAAAGGATACCTAAATATATGCTAGGAAAGGGGGGGGGGGCAGTCGAGCAAGATGACCACACCTTAACTTGACTCCACTCAACCCGGACGTGTGACTAGTAACTTTTATCAGATGATTGCCCTCACTACCCTCTAAATTATTGCCTATACATAACTGAGTCGGTAGACCTAGCTGATGCGGAAACACAACGCTGATAACTGCTCCAGCTCACGGACCCCAGTGCGCACCTCAAGTAAGATGGCCCGGTCTCCTCCTGTGTCGGAGCTCCAGCCATCTTCGCAGGTACTT
>NW_017306690.1:502874-538853 GCF_000935625.1 Nanorana parkeri | reverse complement strand
TGGTCCAGGCGGGAGGGGGGCACAGTGGGCCATTGAAGTAAATGGCGCCGTAGCCACGCCCTCCGGCTGCAATGCGATCGCCCGCATGGGGTCGCAAGGCACATTGTGCCTACAGTGTGTTCGGGTGCAGTGCGAGTAGCAGACATGGATAACTCAGTGTCCCGGCTCCCTTGCCTTGCACACCACTTTTCTATTGAAGCTTGAGGATTTGGAGAACAGGAACAGGTGGGGTAATATTTGTTTGCGGGGTATACCTGATCACGTGGAGGATCTCAATGCTGCTGTTACGACCATTTTCCAGGAGCTCATGTCGGGCTGCCCTGTTGAACGACTCGAGATGGATCGAATATACCATGCTCTGGTCCCCCAAGGGACATCATTTTTAAACCAACTTATTACAAGACTAAGGAAATGATCATGAAAGCGGCTTGGAAGAAACATGACCTTTCTTTCCAGAACTTTAAGTATCACATTTTTGCAGACCTTGCACCTCAAACTATATTGAAGAAGAAAGCACTGAAGCCGTACCTCACTGTATTACTGCAGCACAACCTCAAGTATAAATGGGGCTTTCCCCTCAAGGTGGCTTTCATATATAATGGACAATTCCACTCGTTCTCCACCCCGGAGGAGGCTGCATCTCTTTTAGAAGGTCTACGCTTGATGTTATGTGCCGCCACAATCCTGGCAACGCCACCTTCCCAGGCTCCACATGAGAGACGCCTGACTCCATTATGGGAACGCCGACCTCGCACCCCCTGTGGTTCTACAGGCCGAGTTTGTACATCCCAGGCCTCCTCCGATGATGTTGCTGGTTGATAGCCCTGGTATTCCACTACCTACTGCTATTGCACTCAACCCTTGAGTTTCCCTGAGATCTTTTGGGTGTTTGCCTTTGGTTTGGTAAGATAAATACTTACTTTTTCTACTATGCCTACATCAGATGGATTGGTGTTGGACATTTCGGACTTAGTTTATTTAGGCCTATGCTGCAGATATATTCTGATAGTCCAGATGGGTAAAACTTCAACACTGGCCTTTGTGCGATTTTTGTAGCACCCTTGTGTCCTACAGAGCATCCCGACGAAATGGATCTCCATATGGCCTGGATTTTCTATAAGCCCCGAGTCCAGCGGCACCTGTCTCCTTCGTTCCCCGCCTCTCTGTGATGTCCACCATGTGGAGCCGCCATGTAGTGCGCACACGAGCACTGTGTTTCTTCTTAAAGGCACAGCGCAAGACTTTTAAGGAAGAACCCCGCCTCCGGAGATGACTGCACCCTGACATCAGCAGGTACAAATACTAGTCTCACACACCATTCTGTCTTGGTTATTGCAGAGCTTGTCCTCGTAGTAACTATCATATTGTTTGTATTGTATTTCCTGTGTACCGAATCTGGCTTACTTCCTGACCACGATTCTTGCTGCCTGCCCCTGACCCCTGCTACTCTCATGGATAACAAGTTTTGGATATCGGTTTGGCTATGAAGTTCCGGACTGCTCCTGTCCAGGTCACCACCATATGAGAGACTGTGCATTATCCAGGTTTACTCGTGTGGAGGTACCGTTTGTATTGGCAAGTCCCCTGCATCTGGGCTCCTACGAACTACTTCCCTGATATCACCATATAGCCTTCGAGGTTTTCATAAATGTTTCAGCGTTCTGTGACTATCTGTTATAATTGAGTTTTTTCATCCAGATGCATACGGTGTTTGTCAGCTCTTTATTTAGATGTTTGAGGCCTAGTCTGGGTGTTCCTCTCTTTTCTTTCTCTTTTTAAATACTTTCATTTTTTGTTCCTTTCTCTTTCTTTTCTACCCTTATGTTAGTGTGTGATAGACTTTGGACTTTTTACATGCCTACCTAAGGCAGATTTTTGAAGTTTTGCTCTATTGCCTTTCTAGAGATAATATGGGATTTGTTTGATAGTTTGTTAACATTCTACCTTCAGACTTTATGTCCTATAGGCATTAATGGCTCCTACAAGATGGAGGTGGATAATGATTGTACTTCATGCTTTTATCTGATCTCTATTTTTACTGTTTATACCGTTGCGATGTTGTATTTTATTGTTAAACTTAAAGGAGAACTATGAGGTGAGTGCTTTTGTGTCCTCCCGTTACCCTAAGGAGAACTATGGGGAAAAGCCTTAACCCCATAGTTCTCCTTTAATAAAATTCTTGAAAGAAAAAATGTGCTAGGAAAATAAAAGAAATGGCAAGATTTTTGCTCACACGTGATTGAATGATTAAAGTGACACCAAACTCAGGAGTTAAATCTTAGAAATGCATTCAAGTACCTTAACTATTAAAAAAAATTTGCTTTTTTGTACATCACTCAGCTATAGATCCTCAAATCATGTCTGAATTTGTGCTGACACTGTCCTTCCTTCTGGAGGGTGGCTATTTTTGTTCCCTATGGTCCCTGTGTGTGTTGTAAATTAGCCACCAGTTGAAGTGCACTCCCGTGATGGACTACAATCTCACATTTAGTTTACTTATTTGTATTGAGATTGTAGTCCATCACAGGAGTGAGCTTGGAGCGGTGGCTACTTTACAACACACACAGCGACCATAGGGAACAAAGGAAGCCACCCCCCAGAAGGAAGGACAGTGTCAGCATGAATTCAGAGATGATTTGAGGATCTACAGCTGAGTGATCCACAAATAAGATACATTTTTGTTAATAGATAGGGTACTTGAATGCATTTTTTAGATTTAACTCCTGAGTTTAGTGTCACTTTAAAATCATGACAGCTTCACCTCATTCACTAAGCTAAGTGAAAATTTACTTTGCTAAGTGCACATACTCTACTCCTGTAATAAATCATCCCCATTGTCATAATATTCTAAGCCAATTTAGGATCTGTAAAACAACAACTTGTTCGGTTTAAAAGAGGAAAGCCTAGCAGACGGGAATTGCTTTCTGAACTAAAAGGTTGTGTGCCTACAGGATCCAGTGATGCAAATATGGTTCTGGCCTGACCACTATGGTCTTCACATTAAACAATTTTCATTTGTGGTTCACTGCTGCAAATTCATAATCTTAACAATCCTAGTTTATTTTGGTAAGCTCATTGCCTGCTGGCTAGTCACAACAGCAGATACTTCTCTGAATGGATGTGTGCCAAGGTCTACGCCACAGTAACCACACTATCCAATCTACGGATGAAACATTCCCTAAATATTAAATACCCTTGAGTAAAATGTTTGCATACTATTGCACAAACAGTATATGATGATAGCTAGGTAGAAGACATTCTTTTCATCCTAATTCTTTCACTAACAGCAGAAATGAATGACAATTCTCAAATTGTAAATTTGTCTAACAAAGATTGCTTACACTTTGGAGGTACCATTCTACCACTCAAGCCTGCTCAGATTAGAATGTGTCTATGTGCACAGGAGGTGTGTTTGCTAAGGGATTTGGTAATGACTCTTCCAGTGATTCACTTCCAGTAATTCCAGTCCTGGAATTCCTGGATTGCTAATTCATAAGGGCAGTAACCCACAGCAACCAAAAGTGATCTATCTTTTACTGTTATGACTTACTTATGGGATTTTTAGTTTCACCACAGCTGGAGGAAGTTTATATTCACAAGGCTGAGTGAAATTGTGTGTACATCCAATTGTCATCTTCAATAAGTAAGTTTACAAACTTCTAGATCCATAAGGTTATTAGGAGTGGGATATAACTTGTGGAAATTCAGTATAGAAATACATATTTCTTATTAGTTTTTAACCATAGTTACCATTTTAATTATTTTCTTATTGGCAAGCCAAATTCATGTAGGTAGTATGCTTTCTTAAGAAAACATCCTAAGATTGAGGTGACATCATGGTTGATTTACTATAGCTGGCTACAACCAGCAGTCCATCATATTGAACCATAATTTCAGAGCACACACATTATTTAAAGTGAACCTATGCTCAAAAATTGAATACCTGCTGCAATGCCATCCTCGTTGACCTACCTCTGACACAGGCTATTCCACTTTCAGTCTATCATGAATGCTGCCGCGAAACTCTTCCACCTTACCACCATTCAGTTTCCACTGCCACTCTCTGGCAATCTTGCAACTGGTTTCCATTCATCCAACGAACAATATTTAAAATACTAACAACAAAATACATAGCCAGCCACAACTCTGCTCTGGGTTTCATCAAAAACCTAGTCTTAGATTATCACCCAGACTATTCTCTATGCTTCTTCCAAGACCTCCTGCTCTCTAGCTCCCTCATAATCTCTCCCATGCTTGCCTCCAGGACTTCTCCAAAACCTCTGATATTCGCTACTCTGTCCACTTTTAGGCAATCCCTGAAAACGTATCTATACCTAAAACCTGAACTGTTATTTTTCTATCAACTCTTCCCCTCACAGCTATTACCTTTTCTATGAATTGTCCCTCCCTTGTAGATTTTACGCTCTCACAAGAAGAGCCCTCCTAACCCTCTTGTCTTGAATTGTTTTGTAACTGTACTGTCTCCATTTGTTTTGTAAAGTTCTGTGCAAACTGTATAAAGGCTGGATATTATTATTATGATAATAATCATAATAATAAAAGGTCTACTTTTACCTTGGATTTATTCTGTGTAAAGCAGTGCATTTCTTGGCATGTGACTGTGCCTAGGCACTACTGTTCCAGTTGGCTCATAGCTGCATATATGTAGTGTGAAATCATCTCTTGCAGCATTCTGACATTTTCAATTATATTTTCAATGTATTAAGTTATAAATATTATTATTTTTGGTAGATGGTTCTAATTTCTTGTACAATATTGATTTGTAAAAAAAATTACATTATTTCTTGACATATGGCAGACATTTTGTGATACTCAAGAACCTCTATGCTGGGTGTTACACATGCCAAAGTACTTCTTCTTTCCACCCCTCCTCTGTCACTTAGCGTCCACCACATTTATTTACTTGCCAGCCCTGCCATAGACAAATGGGGATTCTTTACTGTACTTCTGTCTTGAGGTGCTAATCTTCTTGTCGTAAGCATTTTGTTACCAGTGTTTAGCATATACATTCACTTGTTTCTGGTAAGGCCTCCCATGCAGGAGATCAATATCTGTCCTGTTACATGGTAAGGGTTCTCAGCAGTATCTTGTCACCTTTGGAAGGCTTCCTGGATGAAGGTGTGGAAGGCTGTTATGGCAAGATGCTTTCAGCTGTGTTAGACCCTACTAAGCACAGCATGAACAAGAATGGTGAACACCCAGGTCTGTGTGATTTGTATTTGTCTTGCAAGTCACATCTTAATGCACAACGAATATTCATAGTCTATGTTCTCTACATAGAATTAGAATTAGTATTATCAGTATGCTATGCTAATAAACACCAAACTTGCTAATCTCTTGTAACTAACTTAATCTATGTACTCATGGTACTAATTCTACTTTAATCACTTTGTTTCACAATGCTGCTATGACTAGCCCTGTGACACAAATTCTAGAAGAATAAACATCATCAGCTACACAATGCTTAAAGGGTTATATAACCCAAAGCATAGATTTGAGTTCTGGAAAAACGATGGTGGATTACACCTCCCATGAACACCTTATATGTTTTTCAGATTCTGATAGTGAGAGCTCTATTCCATAGTCTACCTCACTACTTTTGCAATTATGATGGAGCTCTCATTTTACTCATGGGACTTTGGGAATGCTTACTGCCTACTATATACTAGTGCCTCATATATACTGCATATACTCATGAGACGGAGCTTCATCTAATTAGAAGTTTCTTTTCTCTGAAACAAATAAAAAGGTAAATCTTGACATACAGTACATATACTGCCTTATTTAATACAAAGCTCTTAGTGCAGCAACCAATCGCAACAAATCAGAAATCACTCAGCTAACGTCAGACCAGTAAACAAAAATGATTTGTGTACACACATAGGTGAATGGTAGGTCTGATAACAATGTGTAAGATTTCAGTTTAACATTTGCAACTCACTACAATTTGCAACTCACTACAGGGAATTATGAGCTCACTGGATTTCTTGCAAGACCAACAACTATTTTTTGTTCTTATCAAAACAGATATAACAAAAACATTTCAAATGTATATTTAACAAATCAAAATGAGCAAATAAGAGCAATTTATGTTAGGGTTTACATACAGTTTAAGAATAAGAACTTGTCACTGAATAAAACAGATGATGATCATAGTTCATATTCTTTTGACAAGCAACAACCTGATATCTTCGATGCTGGTGGCATCTAAGATATGATCACATTGAGTTCAGTGTTTTCCATCAAGAAATGGTGATCTGGAGGAACAGAAAACAGTGTTAGGTGAACAATGTGATAAGAATAGCAATAATAATGATGAGCATTCAGCATGCATTCAACTTTAGGCAAGGCAATATGTCTCTACTACTTGTCTCCCTTACTAGTAGTGTATATATAAATGTGTATAGTGTATATGTAAAAAAAAAAATCTGTTTTTGTATGCAGGAAGCTGAGATATGAAATGTGTGTTACAGGACCAAGCCAATTTGGTCAAATCGGGAGACAATTAGCATGTCTATGAACACTCTTCAGCCTATTCAGACACCCTTCAACTGATTGACTTAAAGGAGAAGAATAGGACAAATTGGTTGGATTTTTTCCATTTTACTGTTATCATTCTTTTTACAGAAATAGTTTTTATGAAAGATTTTTCACAGAAACATCCTTGTAGGATGCATAGGTACATAAAACAAAAAAACAAACCAACATAAAATATAGCATCTATCACACATTCCTTGAGGCATACAAATCCCAATAAAACTTCCGTGACATTGCATTGTTGTTAAACAGACTCATCGCTCGCACTGCTACAGCCTTATTCGGGTGGTGCTTTTCTACAACATTTTGCTCTTCTTGCAAGAAATTGCTTGTATATCAAGGCAAAAAGTTTCAGAAATGTTTGCTTGTCTTGCAAAACACTCTCAAACCAAGTTACTTGTAAACCAAGGTATTACTGTAAAATGTAATACATGGAGGACATTAGCATTCAGCAGAATCAGTGAATGAGGCATATAAGGGTCCTTTCCCCTGCATAGGATCATAGGATACGTAACCACCTCCCCACGGGACCTACAAGGGCAGAAGCATGGGGCAGCTCCACCAGATATGCGTCAGTGTGCCTATCTCAGCCTGACATCTCCAACAGGTGTCCGGGTTTAATGAGCTAATTTGATGCATCCTGACCGGTGACCTGTACCACCTGGTCAGCAACTTGAAATTCCGTTCCTGTGCATAGGAGGACATACTGAGTTTATGTGTGAAACAAAGACTTTTGCGTCGATCATCTTCCGAGAGGATGATCCCCAGTTCCCGTTCCCACGCCGCAAAGTAATAAAGCGAATCCCCACTTGTCGTGGAGATCAGCAAGTGGTACAGCGTGGAGACAGGATGTGGGAGCGGCAAAGCCGCAGCACAAAGTCTCTCAAAGGAGGTGAGCGGCCTATAAAGATTGTCCTGAGAGGACAAAAGCTTCACAAAGTGGCGGAACTGAAAATAGGCTAACCAGGATGCCCGTGGAGGTGGGTCTGGATCGAAGAACGCAGTCAGCGACTTTGGGGCATTTCTATGCAGGCTGTGGAACACATAGGAGAGGTCCCTGGCTTTCCAGCACAAAAAGGTGGGGACACCACAACCCACAGGAAAGTCTGGGTTCGCCAAGATGGGGGTCATAGGGCCCTGAAATATAGAGAGGTTATATCTAGCCATCGTGGTGGTCCACGCCCCCATAGCACCAAAGGCACGAAGACAGGAAGGTCCGATCGGCAAGTTCGCAGGTCATCGGGCAGCCATGGAAGGTTAGTTAGGCAAGGGAGTCAAACCAGGCCACTAGGTGAGATAGATGAGTGGCTCTATAGTAGGTCTCTAAGTCCAGGAGCGCGGCCCCACCATGCTCCTTTTGCTTGATTAGAAGGGCATACCAAAGTCTAGGCATCTTGTTCCGCCAGATGAAAACGTAGGACTAGTGAGCGAATACGTTTAAAGAAAAGGGCAGGAAGGAGTATCGGGAGGGTTTGGAACAGGTATAAGCAGCGGGGCAGCAAGTGCATTTTGTACAATGCAATTCTGCCGAACCAGGTGTGATGCAGGTTCATCCAAGAGGCAAGAGTATCCTCCAGGGATTGCAGCAGGGGGGGCAAAGTTGAGTGTGTAAAGGTCAGATTGGTTGGACGGCACCCAAAACCCTAGGCACGTAATATAAGCCGAGCGCAAGGTGAAAAGAAACGACCCGCGAAGACCATCCCTCTCTGTGGGGGTGAGCGACACATCTAAGAGCTCGCACTTCTGGAGATTCACTCGGTACTTGGAGAGGACCCTGAATAATTGAAATTCCTGCAGCACCGAAGGGAGAGCCACCGGGGGTTGGAGAGGTAGAGCAGTAGGTCATCCGCATATAGCCCTAGTTTGTGGACCTGTTTACCTATTTGGAGACCTTGCACTGAGGGATTAAGTCTAATGGCATCAGCCAAGCGTTCCATGACCAGGATATAGAGCAAAGGGGAGAGGGGGCATCCCTGTCTGGTGCCGTTATGGATTTGGAACGGGGATGAAAGTGAAATGATATAGTGTCATTATTTTACCCACAAAACCTGGGGGAAAGCCCACCTGGAGTAAAGAGGCTTGTAAAAAGGGCCAGCTGACACGGTCAAAAGCTTTTTCAGCATCAACCGAGAATAGGCAGAAGGGAATATGCCGTGACCGAGCATAGTGTATTAAGGTGACCGTCCTCCTAATGCTATCTTTGGCGCTACGGGCAGGCACAAATCCCACCTGTTCCTTCTGGATCAGGCCCGGAATAAGGATAGCCAACCTTGTGGCCAAAAGTTTGGCGTATATCTTGACATCTACATTGATTAATGAAATGGGGCGGTGTCCCACGTTTGGCTGAGTTTATCTTAGGGACATAGGTGCGGAGTCGTTGCCTGCGAACCGAGCTCGCCAGTAACCGACCACTTTCATCACCGTGTTCGTAGAAAACGGTGCGCACCCGTTCTCTATGTGAAAGGTATTTAGTTTCTAGGAGCCTCTGAATCTCGTCAGATCCTGCAGCAAAGGAGGCGAGGGTGACTTTTTGTGCATGGTTTCTAACGAGGCCAGATTGGACAACAGGTTGGACAGGGTTGCCCCCCTCTCCCTCTTCAGACACGAACCGCGTTTGATAAACACCCCATGGACTGTGGCTTTAAGAGCTTCCCACTGAATAAGAGCGGGAGTAGAGTCTGCCGCATGATCCGAGATAAAATTGGCAATCGTGATGGCGACATCCGATTTACAAGGGGTGTCCAGGAGAAGATTCTCATTCAGCTTCCACGTTTAAGATGGCTTACAGGCTCCCGGAACCTCTAGGGAGAGAAAGACCGGGGAATGGTCAGACCAGATTCGTGTGCCAATGGAAGAGGCAGGGGCCCAAGAGAGGAGATGATGGGAAATTAAGAAAAAGTCTATTCTACTATAAGAGCTATGGGGGCCAGAATAACAGGTGTAATCCCTCTGACTTGGGTGTTGAATCCTCCAAGCGTCAACTAGTTGCAGGGAGTGAAGGCGTTTCTTGAGCCTATTAAGGGAGGGGAACGAAATCTGTGACTTCCCGGAAGTAGTGTCTAGGCTAGGGTCGAGCACTAAGTTAAAGTCGCCGCCCAGGATCAGGACACCCGAAGCAAAGTCCTCAAGCTGAGAAAGGGTAGACAACAATAGTGGAATCTGACCTTGGTTTAGCATATACACATCAGCCAAGGTGAACATCTTATTCTGTATAGAGCACTGAACGAAGACATACCTCACATCTGGGTCGACCCTTTCAGCGAGTATCTCACACGTCAAGGAAGAGTGGAATCTTATCGCCACTCCTTTGGTCTTACCGCCGGGATTGGAACTGTACACCCATCGGGGATAAGTTGCAGCGTGAGAGCTGAGGTGCCTTATGTTGCAGGAAATGTATCTCCTGTAAGAAAACAATTTAGTTACGGAGCTTATGGAGATCATACAGGAGTTGCGACCGTTTCTGAGGAGAGTTTAAGCCTCTAACATTCAATGAGCAGATCTTCAGAGCGTGCATGGTATTGCAAGGGGCAGAAAAGGGCAGGCAGGAGGACTCCCCGAGACACCCTCAGGGGAGGGCCCAGGAGCAGAGGTGAGGTAGGGATAGACACACCAGGGGAGGGAGAAAGAACAAGCAAGAGCTAGAGGACAGAAGAAAAAAGAGAAGGAGACAAGACAGAGGGACGACAGAAACAATACTAAAGAGGGACACAAAAGTCCCAAAAGATCCCAAACACCCTTCTACAGGTGAGGGACGGCCTATGTGGAGGTAGAAGGTTACTCAGGGCAGCTGCAGCGCAGGCAAGCACCCGGGAACGGACAAACTTATAAACACAATAGATAACAATTCTTATGCATGGGAAAGGGAAGGGCCTTCAGAACCAGGTGTCACTCTGGGCCATAAAAGGGTATCCGTGCATCCGCCTCGAGAGTCTCCCCAGAGGGGCTGGGGGAGGGAAGGATGGGGGAAGGGTAGAGGGTGGTAGTAATAGGGCAGGAAGACAGGGGGTGGGGAGGGGGAAGGAGGGTTGTTTAGGGGAAGGGGTGAGAAAGGAAGGGTAAAAGGGTGGGGAGCCCCGGGGGTAGCCGAGGGAGGTCAGGAGGCATTTCACACGGGGTAACCAATAGCGCATTGCAGGAGCTCCACTACCCCTGGGCACCGCACCCCATGGTATGTGTACTGAGGCTGCACGGCCCAGGAGGTGCCCACCGCAGGGCACACATAGACCATAAATGAAGGAGCCCGGTCCCTCAGGGTTCCCCAGTCAGGAGGCCATGCCACCGCAGAACACATAGAGGTACGCTGCTGAATGAAAACAAAGATCAAACATATTAAGCTCATGCAGATCGCCCAACCCGATCTTCTAACCAGCATGAGAAAACAAGAAGGATCAGCATAGAATAAAACACATCAACGAAAAACAGTGGTAACAGTCCGTGGGCTGCAACATCGTAATGGACTGCCAGCCAGGCCAAAGCAGGGCACCATATGTTCTAAGGGATCCAGAGCCAGTGGACACAGTCACGCTCTCAACCAACTGAGACCCCACGAAGGAAGGGGGGGGAGTTGTTGACTGAGCAAGTACATAAAAGCAGGGTCTCCTCCATCAGGGACCACTGGTGATTCGGGGTATCTCGGAATAGGGGTTTCAAACGTCTCCAGAGGCCCTCCGGGGCTGGATCGGCTAAAAAAGGTCTTCCAAGGAAAGGCCCAGGGTGTCAAGAAGGGGGAAATTCAGGCACAGGGCCTCACTCACCGGTTGGAGAGGCGGGTGTAGCATCCGGACGGGCCCTTCGCCGGCTTCTGCGTGGTAGGGCTGGTGTCCAGGGCGTCTCCGCCGGTGGGGATAACCAGACTGGTGGGACAGGATCTGGCCAGGCATCCAGCGTCACAGAAGGTAGGTTCAGTGCATGACAGAATCTGTCCAGATCAGCCGGGGAGCGGAAGACAAACGATTTGCCATCGCTGCGCGCCACCAGGTGAAAGGGGTATCCCCAGCAGTACTGTATGGCCTGCTGGTGGAGCAGTTGCATCAGGGGTTTGAGCGCCCGGCGTCTGGCAAGGGGTTGCGGTACAGGTCAGGGAACAACAGGATCTGCGCACCGTCAAAATCTACCGGGCACCTTTCCCGGGCATTGGCCAGGATTGCCTCACATTGCTGGAAAAAGTGTACCCTGCACAGGACATCCCTGGGAAGCTGTTGGGTGGGGGAGCGGAAGCCCGGTACCCTGTGGACCCTGTCCAGTTCAATAGAGTGTGTGGGAGGGTTGCCCAGAAGCAGGTTGAAGATGCCCAGAACGGTGGCTTTAAGATCAGCCTGACCCGTGGCCTCAGGGATACAGCGCAGTTTGACATTATTGCAGCCATGGCGGTCTTCTTGATCATCAATGTGAAGGGCAAGATGATGCAGAAGGTCATGATGTCTGCCTACCTGTACAGATGAGGACACGGACGCAGTGGTAGATTCCACCTCCGTCAGTCGGTGGCCAAAACTTTCTAGGCCCACCTTGAGCTCCTCCATGTCGTTGCAGTGGGAGGCCTCTAGGCAGGAGAACATCCCCTCCATCTCCGTCTTCGTGGGCAACATGGAGAAGTAGCGCTGGAGCATTTCGTCCCCCATCATAGAAGCGCTATCGTCCCCAGCCAACGAGGAGTCTGATTCCCCTTGCAGTGGTGGGACGTGGGGAGATGAGGCCTCCGAGTCAGGCTGATCCCCGGCCTGGCGTTCCAGCCGCGATGCGGTCACGTGTGCGGAAAAAAAGTTCCGATTGTCGGGAGCCGGCAAAGGGGTCCGGGCTTTGGTCTTAGCCTCCTTCTTGCTAGACCGAACCATTAGGGCTCGTTTAGGGTGCTGGGAGAGTGCTCCTGCAGTTCGTTCCCCGGAAAGCAGCCGGAGCGCTTACAGTGTGTGTCTGCTCGCGGCCATGAGCAAACCACGCCCCCTACTGTTATCATTCTTAATATTAATATGAATTATTAATATTAGGCCAGCAAAGTGCAGTGCACATAACAACTATTCTGAATCCATATGGCAATATTCAGTAAAGTGAATTTTGATTGATTAGATATCTCCTAAAAAAAACATGTGCGAGGATATACAGTATCTGTCCTTCCTGAGAAAGTTGTTCTAGATGGCTAGATCCAATAATGACACAGACATCCTGCTTTGTTTCTTTATTCTTCTAGATAGGAGAGTAAAGGATCTGGTCTACTTGCTGGACATTTTTCAATGAAGTTGCAATCATCAGTGCAGCAACTACTCATTATTGCTCAGTAAGAAACAAAAACAGCTCAATTATTGCAAGCAATGTTCAGACTCAACGCATTGCTATAAATGTGTCAATTTGGGCTACTTTGAGACTGATAATCTCTAAACTGTAACAACAATTGACAACCTGGACTTTGATGTATGTTATTTCCTGATCTTGTCAAAGAGTGAGGTTCTGTGAATTGTGCTCTTATGGGAACCCATAGAATTACATGGTATATGATATTTCAAACACTTTCAAGACAACATTAAGCTGTTCAATGAGTAGAAGACTTTGATGAACAAAACCTTAACTGAATGCAAGCTATTGTACTTTATTAACAGCATTCATTTGCCTGAAACACATCAGGTTAAAGTAAATGCAGCAAACTGTCAGACCATTCAGATTTCTATCTTCATCTGTTTAAATTTATGTTTTTACTTACATTTGATGTATGTGAGGTATGTGGCATCTAACAAAGCTGGTCAACATTCCTTACCATTTAAAACCAACAGACATTTGGTTGTTTTGACATCAAAAAGCTTTTCTTAGCACGATAAATTATATATAAGCCTAAAATATGGTTACCCCATAACTTTTTTTATTTTTAGAAACTATTTTATAGCAAAATTTTGTATGGGGCCCTGTGATTTCTAGTTTTGCCCCTTGCAGAGCCCACCTAGGATCCCAAACAGCCCACCTGAGAGGTGACCCTGCAGAGCCCTCCATTGACTCTCTATGGTGGGCTCTGCAGGGTCTCAGGTGGGCTGGTCACACCCCTGCACCTCTTACCTGTCAGCCCCAATCCTCTGTCAGCGCCCTCCACTGCTGGACCCCGCCTCCTCCTCCACGGTCGCTGACAGGTTGTCAGTGATCTGAAGCGGTGCTTTCCTCCTCACAGCCACCAGTGGCAGCCAGCAGCCTGCGATGCCATAGCGACCCAGGCGGCCCGCACGGCATCAAGGGGACCCCTTTGTTCCTCGTCCTGGCTGGGCCCCCTATGCCCCGTGCCCCATTGAGGCCGCCTGGGTCGCTATGGTGATAGTTCCAGCACTACAAGTGATGCACACTCCTGGAGAAGGAGTGTATGAGGCAGTAGCTCAATTTCAAAAGGAACTCGTACAGATTTTATCAGTCTATGAGTGAAGATATACCACCAGGTTTTGGATTTCTAAAACAAAAGTTATTCTAAAATGTGTTTGCCTCTCCCACAATTTTGCCATATAATATAAAATCCATAAATTGTATATGTAGATTTTTTTTTATTGACCAGGTTGTATTTGACGTTTAATGGCCCTCAAACTTTGAAAATGAACTATTGTTTTACTGTATGGACAACATTAGTGGCTTAGAAACACTTATTGTCAGTACCAGCATGTACCTTCCCTCTGCAGTCTACAAACATTATCTATGTAAGCATCATCTTCCAGGTCAGAGGAGGAATTTAACCTCTGATAAACCTATCACCTACTATGTCACCTAAAGAATAATACACAAGGGACGCAACTGTTTTAATGGATGTTACATGGAAAAATAACTGGAAATGTCTCATATTGTTGAGACAGAAGGCTGTTTTTTTGTTAGTCTGTTGAAAGGTGATTTATTATACATCCCCTGGTAAAGATATTCTTTGAAGATTAACCACAGTTTGGAAGCATCACAGCAGACACCACATGCACCCTTCTTTCACCACTCATTGGATGTTATCATGATTTCACAAACTACTTAGTACAGCACAGTTCTTTACAGAGTGAAGTCTGATATTTTTCTGAATGATTCTTCGGATGATGATACAATAGCTTATTATTAACATCACTTTTCAAACAACTGCCATTAATCAGCCCCCACTGTGAACCTCGATTGACTATCAAATAAATCGGATTCCCATTTGGTCAGCAAGTGGCCAGAATGGAAGATGTAGGCATACAAGAGCTTTCTGTGAGTGTATCTCATATATGGTATCTCATATATGTGTTTAATCTATGCAATCCCTTTGACTGAATAATATAGACATTTTTGGCTGAGTGCCTGTGAGATTTGCCCATCATCATGCATGGTCACAGTTCCTGCATAATGAACCACCTGCAGATAGAAAGGGGAAGTTTATGGAGACCTGTTCTTCCTATATACAAGCAACTTTATAGTACACACATAATGCCAAAGCAGTAAGGTAATTTATTATATTTTTATTAAAGGGAATTTATATAGCGCCAGCAATTTTAACAACACTTTACATACTGCACATTCACATCAGTTCCAAAGGTCACTATTTCGCATGCATACTAGGGCCACTTAACCTACCAGCATGTCTTTGGAGTGTGGGCAGAAGCATGCAAACCCCATGCAGATAGTGACCAAACCAAAATTTGAACCCAGGACCTCAGTGCTATAAGACAGAAGTGTTAACCATTCAGACACTGTGCTGCCCACATTATAGTAAAGCAAAGTATTGAGCGAAGTATCTTTATTTCGTCTTGTAGAATAAAAGTGATTGACAAATGAATGCTGAATAAAGGAACCCTGTCATGGGAGAAGCATCGAAGCTGACATAACTAAACTCTCATTGTGAAAATGTTAGTTGTGTGGATGTCATGCTGACCTTTTTGGGGGAAGAATCAATCATTTGGATTTCATTTTCCCAACAGGACTCTACTGCTCCCCTCATGATACAGCCAGGGCCACAATGGGCATACAAATGTATGTCCCAATCATTCTACAGAAGGTTTTATGTCTATGGACAAAACATGACTATTACCTAGTCTAACCAATTTCATATGGGTCAGGCAGATGACATTTAGGGATAGTTGATCAGTTTTAGGGGATCAGTTATTTTTAGTGGTTTCAACCAATTGTTTTTCCTGAGATGAGGCTGACACATAATTAATTTGCCTGTTCAAGCAAAGAGCACTAAAAAAAAAAAAACACGTAAAGGTAAGTTGTCAGTTAGTTGTTTTGCTACAGCTGACTATCATCTCATATCTATGCCTGTCTGTTTTTTTTTTGGAAGACAAAGCATTTTCTAATTTCTATTGATTTTTATCTTGCCTAGTGATGTCTAGTCACTCAGCCCTTATATCAAACGCTGAGCGAGAAGCCCTATTTGACACTTTAAAAGTTAATGGCACTATAATTACGCAGCCATGACAGCAATGTTCTCATGTGGGGTAAAATGACACTACTGCTCTAAGCATAATGTTTTCAATGCTTATTGTCTTAGCAATTATTCACATTGAAAGCTTTAAATGCCTGCAGAGTGTCAAGAAGGGAGCAGGAAGTTAGTATGTGTGATTTATTCAATTTCAAGGTTAACATGACAGTGTTCCCAATCTTCCTAAGACTTATATGAGGTTAGGCTGTTTTTGTTCTGTTAAGCCTAGGCTCAGTGAACGTTGTACAAATATTAAGCAATTTCTGCCCTCCAGATTACTAGAAAGCTGATATGCAGGGCAAGTAGAATACAACTTAATTGTGCGTAAGGAACGGAATGGAGATTTGTTCATGCAGAAATGAGTTGTGTACACAAGAAATAGTAATATTACACTCTTGAAAACACTGAACAGGCAAAAAAATAAAACTTTTCTTACAATTTAATTCATCCTTGCTAAGGTAAAGACTTCAGCTTTACTGAACACAAAAGTATATTACCAAAACAAATGTGATTCGTGAAGAAATCATTTTAAAGGCTTTCAAATCTATGAAAGCTAAGGGTCAGGACTCAAACTGAGGTGCTGAAATGTGTTTTGGGGATTTCTAGACACGAAGATTTGAAATTATACTGGAGGCTAATTTTTAATGCCGTAGAAAATGTGTGTGCATTAGGTAAGACTATATGACTATCAAAAGAGAATCTATTCCGGTTGTCAGAAGATTTAATTAACCGTGAGCCTTAAGGTAGGAGAAAAGTCAAAGATTATATAGATTTATTGTACACTGAATGTTGCATATACTACTTAGAATGGCCTTAAACAACTGATTAATTATATAAAAATTAAAAGAAAACTGTGCTCAAAGATAGGTTCTCTATGCCCTGAAAGTTTGCAATAGTTATGCAATCAATCATTCAAATATATCATATACAGTTCTTTTAGTTCACCATACATAGTGTGATTTTAAAGCCAAGGTAAGGCTCTACTCCATGCACCACTCCTGGTGAAGCCACTGCTCAGCGTGTCTAACGTGTTATCATACTGTCATTCCAAGAAAGGAGGGTGCACACCACATGGTTACTTTGCATTAAACTTTCATGAACACTCCCTCCACGTGGGTCTTTCCTCTGGTGCTTTTGACTCAGAAATGAGCTTAGCCATATGCCTCTATGAGCAAGCTTATTTCTGAATGAAATGACACAGAAGGAGGGACCCGGGCGAATGGAGTGTTCATCTGAACAATAAAGTTTAATGCAAAGTAGGCGTCTTTTTGCGATAATGGTATAGTATGATTTTGACTGGTCAACACCACAAAATTTGCCAAGAATTGTATCATAGATGGGTCAATCATAAGATGCCCATACATGGACCAGTTATTGCCAAAGAAAGACTTTACCAGTATCTCGTCAATATATTAGTATCTTCTGACTTTTACAACTGACTACTTAGATCCACTTATCCACTTAGATATCAAGCTGCTGCGAGGAATAAGGCAATTTTACAAGGGATGAAAAAACCAATACCGGCGCCTCTGGTTGCAAGATGGGCTGTTTGTGAAGTTGGCTTAAACACTCAAAAGGCAGCTCTCACTGGTCAAAAAGACCATCGATCTAGGAATCAAGGGACAAGACAGAGCGCCTCCATAGTGTAAAAGTGTAATTTATTTGTAAGTACATTTTTATTTGCGTGTTGTACAAATAAATTACACTTTTACACTATGGAGGCGCTCTGTCTTGTCCCTAATTTTACAAGAGTGTGTATGACAAGTATGCTGCACTAACATGACCAGTATATGGCAGTATAGCAGTTTAAAAAAAAGTTAGATTATGTTGTTTATATAGTCTCAACACAGTTGGACACCTAGATTAGATCTCGTCCACTGTTGTTATATGCTTTACCCACTGTCACAGAAAATCTAATCCACTATGATGGAAACTCTGCTTACTTTCATTTAGTTGGCTTTATACTCAGGCAGAACCTAATTTTAGCTAAAAATTCACCCAGGTGTGTCTATCCATCAGTGTATGTCAAAGTGTATGTCATCGACCTAGCCTATGCCTGTCATTTTCTCTTGGTCTGTGCCGGACCAATTGGAATATTTGTCGGTCTATCACAGCGTGAGTTTGTCAATGTTTATCAGTCTATGTGTGTGTTTTGGTCTATGATAAGGATTAACATACCCCATGCAGCCTTGAACATTTACACAGTATCTGAACTCCTCGGTGAACCTCAACATGCTTGTAATTTACAGATAGGGGGCATGTAATCCCACATATAATGAGTATCAGTTGTCAGCAGAGCTCAGGTAATGTGCTTTCCACCCCATATATTTTTGCATATACACCAACCACTTAAAAAGTCATAATTTTTAAAAGTAAATACAGATAAAGGTAAACCATGAGATAGTTATTAACTCTAAATACTTTCTTTGCTTTAACTTTTTAAAAATGTTAATTAATTTTCCTCCAATGATGTAATCAATAAAGGTAGCCTAAAAGCTGTTAGAGCACATTTAAATGTGGTATACAACGGATTGTAGGGAAATATTTTTGTGTTTTTTCTATCGACCTCTAAAGGTGTCCAGAGCTTTTGAATGCTGATCGACTGATGCTATAGTTGGTCTCAGGAGCGCAGCTTCAGCATTTGAAGAAAACGTATACAGGTGGCATGACAATATATTGGCTTAACTTTTATAATTCTCTCTGCTATTGCTAAGGTAAGTATAGAATTGGTGTGGTTGCTTATTACGTGCATATACATATTTCTCAACACAGAGATCTGTAGCTTTAAACTGTTTAAATGTTTATTTAGTTCCTAGGTATACAGTAACAAAGCAGCATGTGAGAGTCTCGACATACAGTATGAAGCTATAAGAGGACTTTGGAAGTTGCGTTTAAATGATAATACTTGTTCAGGAACTGCAGAACAAAATAAAATATTCACTCAACATGTGTATTACAATTTTAGATACAAAGAAGACAATGAAAGAGACTCCAGGCAGTGGTCACCATATGGCTGGATTTTTTTTTTAGTGGTTATTGTAGACCACAATATGATGATCAAATTTAGGGTAATAATACAGTTACAGGAATCAGTCAAGCGGTTTAATGTCTAACTAGGGATGGGCTCCATGTTCGAGTCGAGCATGAGTTCGACCAGAACATCGGCAGTTTGTGTGTTGGGCAAACAATCAAACTGTCAAGGCGTTTGGCGGGCTGTTCGCCCGTTGAGCGCCCCACAAGGCACTGTGCACCGTACAGTGCCTTGTGAGCCCTGATTGGCTAAAGCCTTGCACCTGGCCACAGGTCAAGTGCAAGACTTTGCCCAATCAGGGCCCAGGACTCTGTAAGAGCCATGATTGGGCAAAGTCATGATGACTTTGCCCAATCATGGCTCACCCAGGCCCGGATTTCCCACAAGGCCACCGAGGCCCGGCCTCGGGGTGGCAGGCGCAGAGGGGCGGCAGCGGTGTGGATTCCCCCGACGCCCGGAACATACAGTTCCGGGCGCTGGGCGGGTAAGTTGCCTTGTGGGGAATCCGCTCGTACGTTTACAGGTGATTGCGGCGATGTCGCCACAATCACTTGTAAAATCTGTGCAGCCTGTTCGTCCTCCCCCCCTCACTTACCTCTCTCCACTGGTTCCGTCCTCCGAGTCTCTCCTCACTTGCTGTTGTCATTGTCTGGTGAGGGGGGGGGGGATGCGGGGAGGGGGGCACATAGCAGAACCTGGCCTTGGGGCGGCAGGGAGAGTAAATCCGGCCCTGGGCTCACCTGTCAGCTGTCATACAACTGTAAACAAAGAACCCCTTACTCATTCACAGTGGGGGGGGCATCTGGGTGCCCCTTCCTTAGGGGTGCCATGATGTGAATAAGCCCCCTGCCCGCACCCCCACAACCAACGCCCCTGGGCTTGTGGAGAAGAGGCCCTTGTCTCCATCGACAAGGGGACAAGGTGGTTTTCCAGGGGCGACCCTGGAAAAGCACCCTCCCAGTGCGCTCGTTCCCCCCCTTTCCTGCCCTGCCAGGCCTGTGCTCAGATCAAGGGTCTGGTTAGGAATTTTTAGGGGGAACCCACGTTCCCCCCCCCTCTCCCCCCATTTTTGGGGTCGGGGTTCCTCCTTAAAATTCATAAGAGGACCTTAAGGGCCTGGTATGACTTTGAGGGGGAACCCCACACTTTTTTTTTTTGCCTTTTTTTTTTAAATGAGGTCCCTCCTAACATTCCTACCAAACCTAAAGGGTTCTGGTATTGTTTGGGAGGGGGAACTGCACACTTTTTTTTTTCTTTTTAAATGTAATTTCTTTCTTTACAAATGTTATTTTTGCTGCAGCAGGTTCTATGCATTGTACATATGTGCCACTTTACAGGCAGTTTAAGGGGATCCGATATTTAAAGGATTTTTTTATTTTTATTGTTTTACTTTAAATGGTGTTAAAATCACTGCTCCTTTAAAAACTTAATTTTTTATTTGTTTTTTTTCATTGATACATGTCCCTCAGAGCAGTACCCGATTCCTCATACCCTTTTTATGGCCAATGAATTGCATATAAGCCTTTAAAATGGGGGTCAATTGATTTTCAAAGTTCTAGCTCGATGGACTTGTGTCTTTTTTCAACCTGACTAACTATGTAACTATGTAGCACCATAGACTTGCAATGAGTTCGAGTTAGAATTCAAACTTTTTCCATGTTCTAAAGTTCGAATTTGAACCGAACATGGGGGTGTTAGGCCCATCACTATGTCTAATATGAAATTCAATAGTTACTAGGAGTTATTATGCTCCTATATATGACCTGATTATTTGAAATTTGGGTCACAAATAATCTAAACTGTCAACTATTCAACCACCTTGGTTCGTTTTATGCATTTTGACTAAAACAAGTATTAAAAGGCAAGTCCTTCATGACCTAACTACTTTGTCTAATTCACTAGCAAAAAAACTGGGAATATATCTGCATTGTGTACAAGGCTTTGTTCAAGTGGAAGAAAAGCAAAGTAAACAGAGCATAATCTTATTTAATTAAGAGTTGTTAATTATCAGTTGCCCTTTGTCTCGGACTTGATCTGATGACTTTGTTTGAAGTGTGCTTCCAGGCCTTTTGTGTGTCCAGTCAGTGCAATGTTTATTCAAGAAAATTGTAAATGTGCTATGCATGGCTGATCACTTCTTGACATCTGCATTTAACAAAACAAATGGCTCAGAAAGCTGTGCTAAACTTCCTATCCTAGACCTGTCAACTGATAATCCAGAAAGCTGTGACTAGTATAACACATTACATTCTGCCACAACAGGGAATTTGCCAATGAATAGATATGAAAGGATTGCAAGACATGCAAGCATGACATAACCTTCATACTAAAAAATACAAAAATTATAGAATTTATTGATGGTTGCACAATGCTCAAACACAATACTATTGATGTAGTGGGCAGACTGGTAGGTATCCTTTAAACCACTCCCCATAGAAAAAACACACACAAAAAACATGAGGCATTAGTTTGTCTTTTTGCCAAAATATCTAAACTTATTATTCGCATCATGGTTCCTCATGGCTGGTATATATGTCTGATATAACCACCCACAGACATCTGTGCAATCTGGAACTTTCCTTAAAGCAGAATTCCAGGATTTTGAAAAGTTAACCCTTGCAGTGGGGCTATCCACGCATTCCAAGGGTTAAATGCTTGTTTTTCTAGGTAGCAAAAATAAAGAAAAAATACCCTAATTTCCTCCAGGCTCTGGCAGTTTAAGGACCTGTGACGTCATTACATCTATTACAGCCTATTGGCCATGAAGACGCTGAGGGGCACACCACAGCCAGAGTGGAAAAGGAGAGAGGTGAGCCGCCACTGCCGCAGGACCGAGGGTCATGTTAGTATTTCTTCTTTATTTTCACCAATAGACCAAAATGAGCAGTTAACCCTTGCAGTGCAGTGGTAGCCCCACTGCAAGGGTTAACTCTTCAAAATCCTAGAGTTCGTCTTTAATATAGATAGCTTCTGTGAATGACCATTTTATGTTAAACCTATGGAGCAGAGAATGGGAAGTGTGCTCCAAACACATTTGGCACCAGCTTATCTGGTAAAAATGTTAGTGATTGAATGAGATTGTTTAACCATTAGAAGCACTGGCTTATATTAAAAGCACAGATATGCAAGCTTCTATTTTGGAATCAAAAAAGCTCTGTAGCTACTGGCCAGGAAAATACAACCTAAGCCAATAAACTCCCCTAAAATCAGTCAGGAGTGTCTGAAGAGGTGCAGACAGACATTCCAGAAATTCATTAATCCAGTCATTATACAGATAAATCATACCAATACAAGTGAAAGTTGCCTAACATTGGGCCAATAAAAATGAATTATATTCCTAAAACATATATATTTGACCATAGTATTTATGTGAAGAATAGAAAATTGTTCTCTAACAAATTATATAACACTTAGTTTAGTTCTCTTGACATGCATGATGCAGTGCATTTGTGTGCACGCAGTAATGTTAAACATGTCACTGGATTCAAACCTTTATCATATGTAATTTATATCTATATGTAAGATAAATTGTTCTTCACATGATCCGTAACTTTAAGAGTTAAGCTGCTACTTAGCCAGAAAGGTATTTTCATCCTCCATTGAACAGGCATTATTGTTGTTCACAGCAAATGACATAAAGAACCTGAGATGACATCTCCAAACATTCTAATTAAACTAATTACGCTACTTTATGTTCCATTCAGCGGATGCCTGATAGATTATCAGAGTCACAGAAGTGATTTTGCTTAGACATGTCAGACCTAGATTAGCTGTGATTTGATCATTTCTACCCAAAGACTCTGAGTAGTACTTTTCTGACTTTACATTGTAGAGAGCAGTGCTAAATGTTGTGGGGGAGGGGGGGGAGTCATAAGCTGACACGAGTGGAGTGATTTCAGCAAAATTGAATGATTGATTTAGCTGTTGGTGAAATTTCACCAAATCTAAAACTCTCCATTTTACTCAAAAAGCTGCTTAGGTGAAATGTGCTTTTATTTATGTGAAATTGTAAAATATTGAGGCTAGTGAGGGCCCAAGATAAGGTCCAAGATAAGGAGCAATTTAAAGCAATCCTTTTAAGAGACATTTGGGGCCTTCCATTGCTGATCTATTTCTGATAATGCTAGTTCCCTGTATGCTGTACAGACCATCTGACTTCAATACTTTCTTGGTCATGGACCTGGAACAAGCATGCAGATCAGGAGTAAAGTCAGAAGTTCTTATCTGTGTACTTTGATTTGGATCAGTCACTCAAAGTGTTGAAGCCAGAGGGTCAATTCAACCCTCTGGCTTCAACAATTTTAAAATGACAAGTCGGCAGTGGCAGCCTCCATCTTTCTCTGAGGAACGATGTCCTTAAGCCATTTCACTCCCACCATAACTACTATGTATGCATGTAAAACAAACTTCCGGCTGCTATAGCCATAGTTTCTTTATATTTTTAGCCCCGGTTGCCGACTTTAAAGTAGCAATGATTCAGGTGGTTTTAATACTTTCTGGGTCATGGACCTGGAACAAGCATGCTAGGGCTATACATTTTGATTAAATCCAAATTGATGAGTTGTAAAGACTTCTGCCTATAGACCATTTTGTGTACCATTATAAAAATATATATATATATATATATACACATATCTGCCATTTTTAATAACAATCAACAATTACATAGTGAAAGCTACCAAGTTATTCTTTCATTGGATGAGCTAAATTTTCCAATAACACAGTGTAACTTTTTTCAAATGAGACTTATTTGCCATTCACTCATGCATTATTGTGATAGTGGCCAAGTAACAGGATTGGGTATGTTAGTGCTTGTTACCATATACTTGTTGGAAAATCTCTACAACCATATACTTCCATTTCCCATATACTTCACAGAAATTAATAAAGCCTTTCCCCATGTTTGTGCTGTATATTTTTATTGTTATTGGTCGGAGACAAATACTGCATTAAGTTAATTTGGCACATTAAATAAGGATGAGAAGATATATTGTTGTCTGCTGTCTTTGGTAAAAGATCCGCTATAAGACCTGCCAATTGCGACCAACCTCAAAGACCCCTAAAGTGACAGATAAATTTTTTTTCCCTCCCCCCATGTTAATGTCAGCACTTACCTTAAATGATGTCTCTTAATCCGATCTTCCTCTTCTTTCCCCATGTTTTCATCTGTCCCTCCAGCGGTGTGGCGGCTCTCCGATTTAGCGCTGACTCCTCTCTGCTTACAGGCACTTCCGATCCAGCGGTGTCTGCATGCGGGTGCACGTGTCCATAGGCTTACCTTGCATCTCTGCTCATCTCCCGGCTGAGAATCCGAATTGCGCATGCGCCCGCCCCAAGATCCTTTGCGGCCGCACGAACAGTTCCGGACTCTCGACGCGGGAGTGCACAGCTATAATAAGGTCAGTCTAAACCGCTGCTTAAGCGTTTTTTTGTAACTTTTTGCCTATATCTACTCCTTGTCAGCAGTAGAGATAGGCAAAAAAACGTGAGGCTTTAGAACCCTTTAAACCTTTAAAGTCTAGAACCCCTTTAAACCTTTAAAGTCTATAACATTGCCATTTCTATGGCCGCACTTAAAATTCTCATTATAGTGAAAAAATGGGTAAACTTGTCTCATTTAATGAGGTTTTAGAATCTTGGTGACTTGGTGAACCCATACAAAATTTCCTATCCTTTACCTTGGCAATAATCCTAACAGTATGCATCAATATGTCAGCACACATTATGGCTGAAAGGTTTGGAGCCATTGTTTGTTTTAGTTCTCTCACCTTTTTTCTCAAAGGTTGAGATTTGTTTGCTTGTCTCCTTGTTCCAGCCTGCTGCCAATGTCAAGTAACTCCCTAAACTGTTTATGGCAATTAATGATCACATTCCATTAAATGACTGCAATATGGGCAGGATTTGTATTCTGTAACAAATTAACCAAAGCATTGTTTTATGAAAGCTCTGAAAGTATAACTTTATTCAGCACTCCTAGCCATTGGGTTGCCAACTTTTTTAAATCAATGTTTACGTAATAGTAAATATATGAAATCACTGCCAGGAAATACATTATTTATACAGTCTCTTCACTTATAAAAGCTTGTACCTTATCATTGTGCATGAGGTCAGTCTGTTAGAAGCTTTAATCCCATTTTGTCATTGATAATTTGAAACTACTGACCTCCTAGTAAAAATGTTAGTGGCTTGGCTTCTCAAGTTATTGATTTTATTTACTTGGTAGAGAAGGTACCTCAGAAAAAAAGTAAATAGTCCCTCTTTTTTTCTTAAGGTTTTTTTTTTACACAGATGTAAATACAGTCATATTGGCATACAGCTGAAAATGCGCCTGTATTTGCGGCACCCAGGAGACCACACTGTTGCATATTTGTTTTCATAGGATTTTATTAAACCCACTGTAAGCGGATGTGCAGTGCACGTGAAAATACAAATAATAGCATCTACATGTGAATATACTGTATGCCCATAGAGGTGCATGTGTAAACACCGGTCCTTGGTTAAACACGTGCATGCCTGCCTACAATGTATTTTGTCCATACAATCCTATGGACTCAAATATGCAACATCTGGGGCTCCCGAGCACCGCAAATACAGGATTATTTTCTGCTGTTCACCCATACAACTGAATTTGCGTCTGTGGGAATGAACCCTAAAGCTGTGGTAGTTTTTTTCCTCCTTTGTACATACTTTGCATTTGCCTTCACAGCTGTTTTCTTTGTGTTATTGATTTTATAAAGAACATTTGAAGATATAATGATCAATATTAAGCAGTTCCAGATGACTTTACCCAGACACTAGAGAGATTTTGCCTATTTGATTTAGGATATAAAATGTATGACTTAAAAGAATGTATTCAAGTTCTGTCAAATAAATGTCAATGTAACCAGGTCATGTGAAGTATATACAATTCCAAGTAATATTCATCACTGATTCTTGAAAACACATTGATACATTGATTTGTTTGCTGTTTTAACACCTCACTGAGATAATTTTCCAATAAAGTACACAACTATAAAGGATTACACAGATCAATGTGTATATTTGTAAAGGAATCATGCTGTGTCAGCAAGAAACTGAAACTGCCAAATTATCAATTAATTAATTTTAAATGGGTTGATCGCATTATGAGTGTGAGATGAAAATGTCAGTTTACTGTTGACTGGTGCCTCACAAAATACAATGTTTAAAGCTGAACTCTAGATATACAGTATTATGTATACTTACATTGGTCCAGCTTGGCCCATTGTAAGAATGCATGTGATATACCTGGATGCTGTAAATCCTGTAAATTTCTGGTAAAGCATTGTCATAGCTGGAGCAACTGCAGGCCTGACAGTGATCTTCCAGGTCCTTTATGGCGCAAAGCTGAGTGGCTTCCCTGGTGCTCTGAAAACACTGGGGGACACTCACTCAGCACAGGAGCCATTCACCTAATATTTTTTACCAATGTATACAAGGCGTTATTCGCTTACAGCATCCCTGTGGGCCGACCAGGTGTATCATGCATACTTATATTGTGCCAATTTGGACTAACGTAAGTGTACATTATATACCGTATACAAATTGTATGAATATTCACTTCAATTATCCAGTCATGTGACATGCAACTCCAGTTTACTTATTTCATCTGCACGTGACTGGATAGCTAAAGTGAATATTCACACAATTTATTGTGTAAACATTCTCTGTTCCTTTAGTAAATCCGCCCAAATATGTATAATTAAGCCTTTTCATCTACTTTGCAGATAAATTCTAGAGAAATATCAATGCATTCCCTATAAACCTGCATTCTGTTCACTTTAAAATTTTTCATAAATGGCATCTATCATTTTTAAGCACACATAAATGTGGCTTTGAAGCCAAAAAAACTCTTTAAGTAGTTTACTCTAGTCTCATCTCCATTTTCCTCCTATTTGAAATGTTAGCGTAAGTTTTGGCTCTCTGATACCAAAGCAATGGCCCCGGTGCTTACGTCTGAAGGATTAGTGGTTAATGGTTCTTCATCTGTCTTTAGCTGGCTGAAGCAAAAGAAACATCATAGATTACTGCTGATGGACACAAATACTGTATTTTCTTCTGCTGATCTTTTTCCTATGTAAAATAAAGACAGACTTTGATTAAATTTGATATGATATGTCTGAATGCCACATAGTAATAACATGTAAAGGAATCCCAGTTCTACACTATAAAAATACACAGAGGCAGAGTGGCACTGCTACAAGGAAATTAACACAACTAAATGTATAGTTTATTGCCAATATGTGTGATTTGTAGTCAATGGTGTGCTTAGTCGTAGAACAAGTCAAGGCAAAATTGTAATAATTCTTCCATAATACAAGAGCCTGTTAACAATGTGATGTTTAATGTTCACTCATAATGCTAACATGTGACCAACATTCTAAAGGTAGCAGCAATTCTTACATCATAATATATTATGATTATGATACAGGATTTATATAGAGCAAACAGTTTGTGCAGTGCTTTACAAAACTGGGGAAGACAATACAGTTAACAATAAATTTTCAATACAGGAAGGTAGGCCCTGCTTATGAGAGGAGGGGCAAGTGATACAAAAGGTAATAACTGTTTGGGATGATTTCATGGAACAAGTGAAAGAATGGTTATATAGTGGTGGAATAGGCTTCCCTGAAGAGATGAGTTTTCAAAGATCGTCAGGGAGGGAGTTCCAGAGAATGGGAGACACTCTGGAAAAATCCTGGAGGCGAGCATGGGAGGAGGTGACAAGAGAGCTGAAGAGCAGGAGGTCTAGGGAGGTGCAAAGAGGGTGGTTTGGGTGATATTTTGAGGTTGAAGTTGGTGATGTAGGTTGGGGAAGAGTTGTAGATGGCTTTGTATGTTATTGTTAGTATTTTGTTAGTATTTTGAGTTTTATACGTAGGGCAAATGGGAGCCAGTGGAGCGATTGGCAGAGGGGGGTGGCGGACTCTGGGCGGTTGGTAAGGTGGATGAGTCTGGCAGAAGCATTTTATGATAGACTGAAAGGGGGATAGCCTGTCTAGTGGTAGGCCAACAAGGATAACAAGATTCAGATACGTATGAATTTCATTCAGAACGAAAACACGAAAAGCAGGAGATCTGTCATTTACAGCTCTCAGGCTTCTCTCTTTGTTGACATTCTGCACTTGTATCCTGAATGAAAATAAAGTAACACAATATTGTTACAAAATGTAAAGAAAGAAAGAAACTGAGAGATATGTGTTATTCTGTAACAGCTTCTGCTTCTTTGCTGAAAGTCTGATCCCGAATGGAAAATCTGTCAAAAAATACACAAAAGTGTTCAACTGTTCACAGTAATAATAATAAAACCTAAAACAAACAAACAGCGTGGGGTCCCCCCAATTCATACTACACCCTTTAGGTCTGGTAGGAATGTTAGGGGGCACTGATATAAGAACCAAAAAAAAACCAGCATGTGTTTCCCCGGCAATTCATACCAGACCCTATAGGGGTAAAAAAAAAAGTTGAATTGGGTCCCCCCTTAAAGGGTCTGGTATGAACTGTTGGGGGAACTTTTTTTTTGTTTCTGTGGAGTGTCAAAAGTGAAAACAAAAAACGTAAACATTTAATGCCACTTTTCTGCAACAGATTTTCATTCGGAATGATCATTTAACTTGAAACGCGAAATTAAAGAATATTCGGATTTATTCGAATCCGAATACCAAAATGAATTGACTTTCACACCCTAAAAATGAAATAACAAAACATCCGAAATGAAACAAAACTAAACACATTTTTTGCTGGCTTACATGTCTAGTGGTGTGACATCTATGTTAAAATGTCAGGGAGTAGATTAGTGATGCGTGAGGAAATAGATAGGATGTCATAAGCATAGAGATGGTATTGGAAGCCATGGGAGGTTATCAACTGACCCAGGGAAGAGGTGTTGATGGAGAAGAGAAGGGGCCCAAGGACAGAGCCTTGGGGGCCCCACAGAAAGAAGAAGAGTAGAGGAGGAAGTAGAGTTATAGGTGACTCTGAAGGTGCGCTGGGATAGGTAGGAGATGAACCATGAGAGAGCAGAGTCTTGGAGGCCAAGGAACTGGAGTTTTTGAAGGAGGAGCGGGTGGCATGGGCGTCACCCGGAGCGGATACTGGGTGATACCCCACCGTGATGTCATCGCGAATCGCCATCTTTGTGATACCTGAAGGCTGCCATGTTGGTGATGGATGCCAGCAGAGAGAGGAGGGGACGTTCACCCTGAGGATAACGTATGCCGCTGGGTTCCCTCCTCTCTCCTGCAACTGTCGGGCTCTCAGTCCATGACGGAGTGCCCGACTTTTCAGAGGGGGTGACACCAAAATGACTGTGTCACCCCTCCACTGGTGTTACTTGGATGCAGGCCGCATCCCCTGCACCCACCCTGGTGACGCCACTGGCGGGTGGGCAACTATCTCAAAAGCAGCAAAAAGGTCCAAAAGTATGAGTATAGAGTAGTGGCCATTGATTTCAGCAGTTAGTAGATCGTTAGTAAGTTTAAGAAGGGCAGTTTCTGTGAAGTGTTGTGATCGAAAGCCAGATTAAAAGGGGACAAGGAGGTTGTTAGCAGTAAGGACTTATCACCCTATAAGTAGTATATACTACTATAGGGTGATTTTCCTGATGTTGACAACAGTCAGGCATGCCTGGGGTAAAGTGTATAGAAATGGCTACTTGTAGTATCTTTTGGAGGACGATGAGACAGGGTGACAATATATAAGAACAATAGGGAGACCCCGACAGAGTGTTGTCACCTTGTAAGCTAAAGTGCCTAATGGTGGGATCTAATGGGGTATTATTTTAAGGAAAGCTGCAGAATAAAAAAAAATCTAATACGTCGTTTGAAATTACTTTAAAGTAGTATTAAATGTTTCCTTTTTTAAATAACCATGTTGCTTAGAATGCATTAACCATCCCCTAGGACAAAATTGGCTGGATATTTCGGCAAAACATTCATTAATAAAAGAAAACACCGCCACCGGTTCCATGCCACATGAGTGCCGCCTCCTCAAACTTCCGGGGACTTTCTGTGGATGCATGAGACTCACCTGTAGGTGGCAGCGGGGAGCACACAGGCAAAGGTGACTCTATGGGACCCTGTAAAAGGTCAAAGCCCTATGAAAAGGGACCAGGAAAAAAGTGAGCTTGAATGCAAAGCAAACACACACAAATAAACCACAGTAAAGATGGTAAGTGCTGAGGTCTGCTGCACTGTATGGTTTTTATTTGTGCAGGTTAAATAAGACTTTAACATGTTAAAAGATTTTAGTGATTGGGTTTCCATATACTTCATAAATACAGTTTAGCTGAGTTTTTCTTAGACCAGTGCCATTCTATAAAAGAAAATATTCTGGCTATACTTGGTTATAATGTGTTTGTAAAGTTTAAATTGTTCCAAACACGCACATACTGCAATGTTGAAAGCTTACACACATTTTCTATAAATTACAAGGTGTAACTGATATGCCAAGCATTTTGTTTACATACTGAATATTTGTCCCTCATTACCGTGAAAAAGTAACTTCCAGGAAGCAGCAAAATGTGTTGGAATAGCATTATTTAACAAAATAATTGACTTGTAAACCTTGCATCCTTTACACAATTTACTAACTAGTGTTGAATGTAGTAAATTTACCCTAAAACAGTTAGGGTAGTATAGCGCGCCAGAAAAGCCTTTACGCAAAGCGATTAAAATGGAATCCTGAGGTCTACAGTGTGGTAATCAGTGGTGTAAAGTGATAAGGGTGATAGGTTTATCAGATGGAAAATGCCAAGTCATAAATCTTTACAATATTTTTTTTTTGTCTGGGCAAATGGTGGATTGCCAAGAAAAGCCTTTGGGTTTTATTTATTTATGTGGCTGATTGGGCTTGTGCTGTGAAAATGTCTCCCCCACATCTCCATCCATCTCCATCATTTGCACAGTAGAGTTCTTTCCAGCTGACTTGCTATACCCTGCATGTAACACATGTGTGCCGGATATACCTGTAAATTCTGCCACCCGCTTTGACTTGATTGTAAAACACAACTGCAGCTCTGTTTTTATAATGGCAACAAACATTATTTGTTGATTACTAGTATTCAAGCAATTCTCACTGTAAGTGACCTAAAAGGGCTAAAATCGCACCAATAACTTTGTAGCATTAGCAGGTTTAAAAGAACATTTGTACTGCAGATCTTAGGACTTTTGCTAGCACAATTGGTGGAAATAAGTTATCTTATTTACTTAGCGCAGCACACATTCACTTTGCTAAGTGAACATGAACAGTCTATATTCTATCAGTAGATTTAGCACTTTGTGTTGTGTCATTTTAAAAATACACCAAAGTCATAACAATGATGTCTAAGAAGACTTTGCTTTTCACTACATGCTCTGTAAACTCACAGGTCCACATTCAATGAGAAAAAGAATCCATTCTTGTTTGTAGATATTTTCCAGCGCACTGGAAGGTCACCGCAACCCGTTTGCTTAGTTGTTTTTGGCACCTTAGCTAGAAGTGGTTAGTCACGTTCAACTGGACTTTTGTAATGTTGAAGATGTTTCACAGTTTATTTATGCAGCTTCTTCTGAACTGAAGATGCTGCAAAACATCTTCAGCATTACAGGACAAGTCTATTTAAATGAGCTTTTGCCATGACCTAGATAAATGAGAATCTTCAAAGATTCCTGATTGATGCCAATTATTACTACCACTACTACAGGTATTTATGTTAAACCTTCAATTTACAAAGAGAATTACATACTATTCATTCACATCAGTTCCTGCCCTCAAATAGCTTTCAGTCTAAAGATTCTCATATGCACACATACTGGGGCCAACTTAGACAGGAGCTAACTACCATACCAACAGTTCGAGTACTCAAAGAGTTGAACTGCATTCTAACCCGGGACCTCAGGGCTGCAAGGCAGAGGTGCTAACCAATGAGCCACTGTGCTGCTCATTGATTAAAGCAGAACTAAAGCCAAAAATAACAGATAAACATTATTAAAATATATCTATTTTTAAGTACAATTTTAAAAAATTACTTTTAATTCAAAGATTTCCACCGCAGTACTTTTTTTCTGTCGCTAGATGTCCTCAGCCTGATGGCTAGCATCATTCAATCCACTTCCTCTGAACCCGGGTGGTCCTGGACCCACCGCAACTTGTGACTGGGCAGCAAAAGGAGAAGCAGCTCAGTGATTACCTCATTTCTTTGTCACTCTGCTTTCTCTTCCTATCAGCATGCTTCTTGCTAGCGCAAAACTGACTGGTTTCTTGTAGTGCTTCATCGTCTCATACTCCAGGCCTGCTGTACAGGGACCACAAGAGACTAATAACAGGTCACAATCAGTTACTTACACTGCTTGCATTTAAAAATATTTTAGTAATGTGTTATTGATTACAGATCCTCATTAATGTGCATCCTTTATATCTACCTGAAGTTCAGCTTTAAGCCTTACAGTAAGAAATAATGTACAAAACTATCCATGTATGGGCAGATATTTAAATACGAGAAATGGTAGATGATATACCTATGTTCCTATGTATACCTATGTAAATATTAACCCATGTTCATATTTACAATACTTTACTGCATTGCAGAGTGAGATTCCTGAAATAGAAATTGAACCTTTTTCAAAAAGTAGTAAATTCTGCAGCATTAATCTAATGATCAATGTGCAATGTTAGCATTGTGTCACGGGTGCAGTGGACAGGCTCTTGTAAAGTTTTCCAGTATGCAGGTATGGACCTGAGGCAGGTAGTGCAGCTTGAATTACAGTGCAGGGAGTGGGAGGAACAATCTCCGGCTGATCCTCATAGTTCCTCTGCAGAGGTGGCAGATGGGACTTGTAGTCATTGTTTGTAAACAATCCCAGACTGGATGATGTGGCTGTACAGACAGAGCCACTCTAGATTACAACTTTCTAACAGAAGAAGCACCCCACAATTCAGGTAAATTCAGGTAGGAGGGGAGGCAGTTTGTGTTTTTGGTGATGTTGTATGTGACGATGCTTCATTGTACACCCTAAATATGAGTGAAGCATGGACTGAGAGGTGGACTTTGCCTTTAAAAGTGCATATAAACCCAAGAATAAAAATGTGATATATTGCAGCTTGTCAGTCCTTAAATGTGGTGGCCCCCTTATTTTTTTCAGACTTGGTTTTCTGCTGGTAATCCTGCCTGACACAAGAAGCTACAATAGAGAATAGTATTTCTGGCTATGCAGTGTGGAAAGGGTGAATGAATTACATAAATGGCTAAACAGAATTGCAAATATTTGGGCAAGTAAGTAAGTCTGGCATATCTGGTAATGAATAGGTGGACAGGTGCAGCCAACGCTGCACCCGAGGTGCAGTTCTTTAGCTCCTTTGGGCAGCAGAGTAGCAAACGAGGCGGCAATCCATTGGCTGCTTAGTAATTTTCTGGTTAGCTGGCAGTAGTACACAAAGCTATCACATAATCACTGTTTACTATTGGTGGTAGGGTGGAGCACGGCATTGGACTAATGTTTCCTCTGTCATGGACCCCAGCCACCATCATGGGAAAGCCTCTGTCTAACTGGTGTGTGGGAAGTGTAGACAGGGTATGGCACCCACTGTTAGGAAGATGCAGAGGAAGGGATAGGTTTCTAATAAGGAGGGATAGCATAGGCATCAGAGAGACTACCCTGCAGAAAGGTATGTGGAAAACAGGAAGGTCACATTTCATACATCTAGTGCCCTGGATGGTGAAAGAAACACCTCATAGCAGTTGGGCTGTGAAGGCACACTTCGCTAGAGGAGTTGTATTGGAGGCAAGTTTGCCTGTGCAGACGCTTAAGGAAGCACGCCTTACACAACTCTTGTATTTAAGCCCTGAATCATTGCTCTGCATTTGCTTGCCAATATGTATGCCTTGCTGTTCAGAAGTGAATAAAGAGAAGAATCTGGTGTTGTTGTAACTTTGGATTACTCTTATATAAAACACTTAATGGTGTAATTGTGTCGCCTGTTCCCTTTAACCCACCTGCAACATGCCGTGCATTCAAAAAGCCATCTCCTAAAGGACAACTTCACTTTTGGTGAGGTAGCCCCCACCCCCTCAGTTGGTACCACATAGCATTATACTTACCTCTTTCAGCCCTGCTCCAGAAATCTTTATTGCGCAACTGTGCTTAGTGCCACACAGCCTTAGCACAAAAAAGTCCCAGCTGTTACCAGTTCCTTTTTGCATATACGCCATTTACCCTTTTAATTCCATATAGCTTTACCCCTTCTGAATGTCTGGGACCACCATGGGTATTGAAACAGCCAAAAGAATAGAAATGTATTACATAAAAAACACTTAGACAGGCCCACCATGCCTAATGCTAAACTCCAGGTATCAGTCTACATGATCTTATTTTCCATAACATCTTAATTTCCATAACGGAAATTTACATCGGATTATATTTTGATGAGTCTTATATCTATATTCTTGGTGATTATAATAAGTACAATCCTAAAACAAAGTAAAACAGTTCCTAGAGCGCAGAGAAGAGTTCACGTGGGCTGAACAGATGGATAAAGTAATCCCAACCTTGACATTTTTGTGCCTGACAGAATATCTGTGACTTAACACATTCCATGCATTATTCTCTGGTGATACTTCATTAAATGAGGTAACGCTAGGAAAAGCCAGTAACTGTTTAATAGATGTTTATCCTAGTTCTGAAGTATGTGTTTGTTCGAATATCAAAGGCCTGAGTGAAATGCATCATTTTGCAAATCAATGGTTTGTCATCGAGCTGCAACTATGGATGCATGAGACTCATCTCTATGTGATAGCCAGGAGCTTGCATGCAAAGGTGGCTCCATGGTGGCTGAGGTCTGCAGCACTATGTAGTTTTTACTAGGGATGCACCGATTATTTTGTATAGAGTACTGATATTTTTCTATCATTAACATCATCATTACGGAGTACCGATATCGGCATCTGAAGGGTCATGACATGCCACCCGGCTTCCTGATTGGTCAGGAAGCTAGGCTGCCTTGCAGTGTCACTAGGCAGCGTGAAGCCGGCTTCCTAGCCAATTAGGAAGTAGGCTCCATGCTCACTCGCGGCATTGCCGGTCAGAAATAAATCTCCCTTGAGTGCTCGCCCAAATGCTCAGTATTGGCAACATTCCTAGTTTTTACTTACATAGGTTTAGTAACACTTTAAGTCGACATCTTTGTACACACACAAATGTAAATTTCCTTACCAAAAAATGTAACATTTAATAGTTATTGCCATACTAATGTCTGTGCAAGCACCTCAGTATTTGTAACCTTGAAGGAGCTGAGCCAGACTTCACCAGCATTTCTTTTTACCAAGTTCCTGATCCCAAAAAAAAATCAAGCCTATATGGTCATATTTTTTTACATTGTTATTATTCAAGATTTTTTCATGTACAAAGAATTCCAACACATAACTTTAGTATACTAGCGTCAGATGAAAAATTATTTGATTGGTATAAAATGCCATCTAATTTCTCGATAAATTGTGTAGTGAAGTCAGATATTGTATCGTTTCTGCCATAGTTCTTTCAAGGATTAAATATCCAAGCAAAATATAACATTTCCTGTTTGAAATTATCAGCAAGACACACAGGAATGATAGTATGTGCATGTTAATTGTTAACAGAATAAAATAGAAACATGCATTTTGAGAAAAATATACAAAACGAATGTGTAATTGATAAAGTGGACGTGGGTAAAGATACCTCTTCCATAATTAGAAATCCAAAATTTAACCAAGACCAAAATGTCAGCCTTTTATGGTTCCATAACATATATGTTTATTAAAATTTAGGGGTCTATTCACTAAGCTGCTGAAGGATCTAGCCGTAGGTTCGGCTGATCCTTCGGCAGCTTCGGCCCCAGGATCCCTTCAGTTCAGTAGAACCGAAGAGCTGCTGTACGGGCTATTCACTATAGCCCGTACAGCTCCTGAAGTCTGCCGAGCGGCTCAGAAGGCATATGCTTCGGCTCGTCTGAGCCGAGGTGAAAGCCG
>NW_017306690.1:495645-502718 GCF_000935625.1 Nanorana parkeri | reverse complement strand
AGCCACCCGAAGCAAGCCGATGTACAGCTGATTTCAGACGATATACAGTTGAAATCAGCCGTACAAGCCTGAAGTGACTAGCCGAACAGCGTTCGGCTCACTTCACCTTGGGTCGGTTATTAACTCGGCTGCCTACGGCAGCTTAGTGAATAGACTCGTTAGTGTTTAATAAACACCGTTAGAAACAGAAAAAAAACATACATTATGAACATCTATTGTTTCTAATGGTATTTAATAAAAATGATATTTTAACAAATATATGCATTCGGGAGCCATTGTATGACCGACATTTTGGTCTTGGTTAAAATCTGCATAATTATACAAACACAATGAAGCTAATGTATAATTCCTTAAGAAAAAAAGTTTGATCCCTATAGTAACCGAGCCATTGCCTGTTTTAATTTAATGACTGACATGAAACAATGACAGACATTACTATAAACACGATGGGTGTATTTATAAACAATTTGCATAGTCATTTGCAGTGCGAAATTGTATGTACATTTGTTCTGTGCAAATGGATTCAATGTTAGCATATTTTCTTTCCAGATCAAATGTCATTTCAGGCAAATACCTCATAATGGCCATAAGATGGAGTTAAGGAAAGAAACACTTTTTTTTAGCTCCATCCACTGGCCATATTGTGGTATTTACTGAAAATCTATTTGACCTGAAAAAGAAAACGTGCAAGTTGCATTTTTGCCTTAATTTACACAGAACTAATGTACCTGCAATTTTTCTTGGGTAAATGGCTCTGCTAATTGTTTATAAATACACCATTTAAAGTAACTTAACCCTAACATCTAACCTAACCCTTAAAATTAAACCCCTCCACCTAACTTACCACTATCTTAAAATAAACCCTAACAAGGAAGCAGATCTCTAATGCAATTCTATTTTCTCCTCAAACCTTTAGTTTAGTTGACCTTTTTTTTCATCTTTTATTACATCTCAGCACTGCTGATTTCCTGCAGCTACTTTGCAACCACTTCCTGGACCATGCCAGCATAATGTGTGTTGTAGTCATTATTGGAAGTCCATTTTGGAGGGTGACAATGTAGGGAGAAAATTGGGAGAAAGGTACGGAGGGTTGTAACCCAATACCTGGAAGTGACTGTACAAAGACCTTCATGGCAGGATCAACAGAAGGCTGCAAATTTTAGAAAGACGGAAACGAACTTTTGGAATTACATTAACATGTTATATTTTACGTGAAACTTTAGTGATTGGGTTTCATACTTTATCTATAATGTGAACTATCAGTCAAATACTTACTTTACTAAGAGGCAATTCGAACAAGGTCCACTTCCAATGAGTTACAATTTTGTAACTGAAACCATATAGCGAAATACTCTTGTCTCAGTAGATTCAACTGATCCATGCAAAACATTTAGGGAGCTGAAAACTTTAGTTTTAGAATAAAAAATAAGCTCAAATATCAATCGATAATGAAAAAAGCACGTCTTCTTGTTTTTCTAATCCCTTATGAACAGTGATGAGTAAATCAGTTTACAAATTGCTAATATTTATTATTGGGATTTATATATGTATTGATTCCTTGTGGATCAAACATATTTGCATTCATATAGTCAGGCCAGTTTCTGATTCTCTAGATTTGATCATAACTACTTTGAAATGTTTCCTGTTGTTCTAGCTAAATCAGGACAAAATAACCTTTGAAAGGCATTTTATTCCCAACTGTGCTGGACCCAACGACATCACAGGTGTAAACTGCTTTCTACACATAATGCAAAATTCAGAATGTTTCTCGTGTGCTTTAAGCTTATGAAACAAAATGGCTGTGATCAGCAGGTGGGCTCTGCTAACTGTAAACGGATGAATTATGTACCATACCAGGTGCAAAAAGCTAAACACCATAATCTACAAACCATACAGAGTACAGTACATGATCACGAAGTGCCCTAATACACATCTATAAATCTTTACCTGTCAAGTAAAATCGCTTAATGCTGTTTTAGGTTAGAAATGTGAATATGTTTACTGGGGGGCTTCAAACTGCCTGTGCTAATTTAGGATTTAAAACATTTGTCATGTGGAAACTGTTATTTATAAAAGTTACTAGTGGGCATCGTCCAGGCTTAATGAAAGAATGATCCCTTGGGACTATAACATACTGCAAGAATCTGTAATTATTACACGTCAATCTGTTAACCAACTACACACCAGTCTTTGTTAGCTTATTTGCCTGATTTGCTAAAGCTCTAGATCTGTGTTGGTCGACTTGGTAACTAACAGTGGGGCTCAAGTTTGGTCCCTGAGGTGTTCAGAAGGCATCACAAAAGCTTACTTTTTGTAAATGTGCTTATTATTTATTAGGATGGCAATACTGAGATATTAAAATAACAGTATACTCCCCTTAGTTTGAACAAAGCAGTGCTTTCCTAGAATGGGGTATTTTTAAAATGCTGTCTTCCACAGCTATGTGACAAAGTGACAAATCAAAGTGGTAAATAGGAAATCTTTTTCCACCCTCCAAATATTACATTGTAAAACACACAGGAAGAAATATTCTGTTTGCATACATTTTTGATAAAAACTTAATACAATTTCATGCAGGATGTGCGTGCCTAGGGACGTTTTCACAGGTTTGCAACTGTTAAAATTCCAAATGACATTGCGCTTGTTTGCATGAATGTTTGACACTCAGACACTAAAAACAAATATCATCCAGAACATTCAACGTACCTTATGGTACCTGGGCATTATTTGGGAGAGGGGATATTTTTAGTTTTTTTAATTAATTTTTTTAACTTGACATTAGTTATTTTTCTGCTCTTTTTTCTTCACGGGGTCTGAATCAGGTCAGGGAAGACCATGATCTATGACTGTTATCAACAAACAATAGATCACTTTTATAGTGTTCTGTTGCTGTGAGCCCTGCCCTAGCTAAACACGTATGCTGTAGTGACAGGAAGTACAAATGACATCACAGCATGTAGCTTTAAAACACAATGTTAAAGCTTTGTGACACATTGAGCGGCCATGAAGTGTTTCTAGAAACTGTAGGAGATGATCAATTCAGCACCTAAGATCAGTTCTAGACACTGGCAGCTAGCAATTCCAGCACTAAAGACCCCCTGAGTCATTGAGACCTAAATCTATGTGTGGAGCACAGCAGGCCATGCGAGCACTGGCGGCCCACATGTTGATCATTAATGGTCTATCTTTTGTAAGCCATGAAGAACAAATAATTTTTTTTCATTTATTTATTTGTGATAGACAAAAAAAGCCAATAAAATAAACAGTCAGTAATTTGTGGCCTCCAGTTGCTACTAGGGCAAGGAAACACAGAAAAAGCTAGAGCACAAATCAGGTACAGACACAAAACCGTCCTAATAGTGAGGTCACCTACAATATAACAGCATCCGTGATCATCGGCATCCGTGCCTATCGTAAATAGGGGGGAAAAATGGAGGAAGAAAAAATCCTCCTGTAAATAAAGGGAATGGGGAAGGATAAAAAAGGGTGAGGAGTGAAGGAAGGGGAAGAAGGGGGAGAGTCCAGGGGTAGGGGATGTAGGAAGACTTGCTGCACCAGGCAGGGGAACAGGGAGATCTGCCAACAATGAAACTAAGTAAGTATGGCATGAGTCAATAGGGATCCCTTCATCAATCCCAATAAGGACAAGGTGGACCAACGAGGAGGCATCACCATCGAAAAGAATCAAAGAGGGGTGATAAAGCATTCAGGTCCGACTGTTTAGTGGGGGAGGAGACATGGAGTCCTGGAATGTATTCAAAGACATAAAGGCTGTCCACAGGAGCCAGGTAGCATGACATTTCTCCTCCTTGTTGTGTAGGGTGGCCATTAAACATTCCATCTGCCAGATTTAATTGGTCTTTTCCATCCATAAGAACATAGAGGGAGGTGTTGTTTGCTTCCATAGAAGTGGAATGCATGCTCAGGCAGCATTGAGCACCTCTTTAGTGGGAACTTAATAATATTGAACAGGTAAGCTATGGGGTCTTGACCAAGATCCACTAAGGTAAGCTGTTACATTAAATTAAAGACTTCCTTCCAAAACGGACAAACCTTCGGGAAGCTCCAGAAATTATATTAAGATCGTGCCCAGTTAGGATAAACATTGTCAGCATAAGTTCGAAGTGGAGGGATATATCTTATGAAGTATGTTTGGGACATGATGTCATCTACTAAGAATCATAACGTTCTGCTCCTGTATCTTGCTTGCCATAGAAGCAGTATGGGCAAGCAGGGTGGCCCTATTGCGTTGTGGCATAGTAAAGGATACCCCCAACTCCTGTTCCCATTTATGAATATAAGTGGGAACAAAATCGTCCAACAGGGCAGTCAGGAGTTTGTATATCAGAGACAGCAGATGTGGTGTAGGAATGTTCACATGACATAGATTTTCAAATGTAAGAGGCCTGAATAAGTGGTCTCTTCCTGGTACAGTTTCATAGTTGCAATAAGTACCATAAATCCAGGGATGGGTCTACTAGTGTCCGCAATTCACTTTGCGTCACCCATCCTGAGGGAGCCAAAAAGTGCAGTAATCTAAATTTACGATCTAGAAGGAGGCATCTCAGATATTTGTTTTCTAGTCCGACCAGAAAGCCCAGATCCCCGATCACAGGTGTCAAGACAGAGGGATGTGGGGAGATTCTGGGTAAGGCGAAGGTTTGGTGTACCAGTTTAAGCATTGGGCCAATTGTCACCAATGAATTTTAAATAAAAGTCAACTTTCAAAAGATACGTTCCCTATCATTCACAAATGTATATATAGAAGTAGTTAGGGTCCAGAAGATACTACATTGACAATGGATTTATATTTGTTATTCACGTTCTTGTTCCTTGCACTCACCATTTCAGACAGACAAGCTTAAGTAGACTACTTTGGCAGGGCTGACAGCAGCGCAGCGCTGCACAGATCACGGTGATCTGAACAGCGGTGCGCCCGGGCCCCATAGCGGCCGCCTGGCTCGCTATGGTTATTGTTACGCCACTGGCTGACAGGTAGGCTGCTGCATTATTAAGGAAGGATATGCTGAAAATAATTTCTACTTACATTTTTTAAATAAAATGTAGCTAATTATCAATCCTTTTTACATGTATATAGAACCATTTACATAATTTCTTGCTCTCTTGCCTGCATTCTAATGACTCTAAAACAGTCATAAAAAGGATAAACAAATGTTAGGATCATCTCAGGGAAGCCAGTTCATCTACCATCACATTAAACTAATTATAAAAAAGATTCACTGACATTTATTGGTATCTATGTCTTTGAGTTTTGCTTCCATTTATTAGATTCCTTGGCAATATTCAATCTTGAGAATAATTTTGTAGACTATCCCAGCTATGTAACGTTTAAAGCCCACATATTTTCAATTATGCAACAATCATATTTGCCTCCAGATATGATACTCAATTTTTAGGCTCCTAAACTGCATCACTATGCATTCCTCAGCTGACTAAGAATGCAGACTCTTCTAGAAAGATGACTGTGATCAAGTTAAGCATGTGCCTTTGTTTTGTTCCTAAATCCAAGTCTCTCTTATGGCAAATTACAGGATGAGGTTGGAAAAGGGGGGGGGGGAGAGACGAGGTTGCAAATCTCAAAAACCCATGGCACCATTTTTATAGTCTTTGTTGTGGAATGATAAACTCTTTGTGGTCAGGAGACTATTGGAACCTCGAGGGCACAGAACTTCAAATAACAGCACAATCCAACAACAACATTATTATACAACAAGAAATCTCATAGCTCTTAGGAACCTTCATCCGCCTTGTCCAGTTGTAAATCTTCATAAAATAGCTTGCAGGTGTCAGGATTAAAGTATATTCTTTGAGAGCTTAAACACAGCACCAGCTGGGCTCCTCATTTGCCAGTTGTAGTTGTTTCTTTGTTCTGAAACTGTTGACAGTACAACAAAAAGTATTCCCAGGATCCCAGCCTGAGCTAAATCAGGATGAGTAAGAGAACAGCTGTAATTATTTTCTGTATTTACCTTACCTGCCTTTTTGATTTATGCACATCCCACTCACATAATGTACATTCCATAAAGTAAAATATTTTATTTGCTTCAGCCATGGTCATGATAAAGCAATCAAGAGAAAGAAAGGGTTCTGGCAGGTGTTAGTCTGCAAACGGAATATTTTAATACGCCGTCTTAAAGTACAGTGAGATAGTGAGAAGTAATTCTCTCTTGTCACCCGTTTTCTACATAAAGGCCAACAAACATGACTGTGCAGGATCAGCGTAAATTCCTGGTTATATATGTGCCTTCATGAAAAGGCCATTTATATGAAATATTCTCGCCTATCTGGCTCCATGTCATTAACAGAATGGCTTTTAAATACATGCTGAATTATGACACAAATGCTAAAAATTCCAGAGACGTTTTATTGCATATCCACTACATTTCACTAAATGGACCAATGCTTTTGAGAAAGAACACCCTAGGGGAGAATAAACATCAATTATTGAAACATACTGCATTGAGGAATACTGTCTGACACAAGCAGATTTAGTAGAAGGAGAATGGGTGGAGAGTGGTATTTCTTAATACAGGGTTTATACACAGACTTAATGGGCAATATGTGTAATACAATAAACTGTAACACATCTTCTTTATTAGACACAAGATAAGGCTATTCGGTAAGGCAGTTCATAGTTGCTATTTATGAATTTGAATCTGAAGACTTTTAATAAATCTTTAGGCAAATATTATGGGACCTATATAAGAAAATGTCAACATACTTCATTTTTACAGTTTTATCAATTTGAGGTTGGGAAGCTTCAAGTGGAGTGGAAAAAATGGTGGAAAGTGACAGACAGGTTTAAAAAGGGCGTACAAATCAAAGCATGGCAAAAAAGAAGAAAAGGCACTTGCTTTAAAGAGATGTTCTTCCTCTATTTCCCCAGCAAAAAATTGATTCAGCACGGTTTAGATGAGCATAAATGCTGGAAACTGGAGGAATGTCTTAATAAAAAAGAAGTATTTGAATTAGTTGGAGTATTTTTTATCCTAGAAGAAATATGGCAAAATGAGTGGAGAAACTGTTCGGAAACTGTTACCTTAGTGTCACAC
>NW_017306690.1:468694-495291 GCF_000935625.1 Nanorana parkeri | reverse complement strand
CCAAACGATCCTCCATTTTGTTGATATTTAGAATTTAGACCCTCTATTCCATTCAGATTTGTCCATATCCCTGTTACTGTCTATAAAGCAGTGATACCAGCATGCCAGCATCCTCTATCTCTAAACAGACTAATCACTTTGTTTATATTAGTTTTTTAAATGGCTTTTTTCATGCAATACATTAATAAATTATCCTCAGATCCTGAATATAGTGTGACAGCATCTGCCCATGTATAAAAAATTTTAACGCTGCTGGAGATGACAAAAGAAGCTTACACATTTTTCATTTTTCTATATTGTAGGTGCTAGAATCGTTCATCAGATCAAGGTTTTTTAAAAATATTTTGGAACAAATAGAAAGAAATTGCTGCGTTTTCCAAGTATGAATCCTAAATTAAATATGATTACATTGTACTTAATTTCAGTTTCCATAAAATTGTCCATACAGTTACCATTACTGTAGGATCATGCTTGCCTTAGTTTGATTCATAAGTACCTTTTGTGCAAATGCTTCTGACTGAATTCATGACAGATTTCTGAGTGAGATGTCTTCAGCCTAGAGATTTATTGGTAGCTAATGGATCCTCTAGACTAAAAGTAATTTTTGAAACCAGAGGCAGATTCAGACATTGCTTATAGACAGAGTATAGATTTTGCAACTTTGCTCAATACAAATTTTTATGAGCTTTGAAGCACAGGCTCTAAATCACTATGATCCACAGTCCTATCCCTCATTTATGGTATTAAATAATGATGAGTCTAAATAAATATGTCCAAACACATGCCACTTGAAAAGAATGGATATTAAAAAAGCCAGTTGGCCATTATCTACCAACATTCAGCCAATAAAATATTATTTGATTATCCTGTTTAACTTAACAGTTTTCAGTTATTTGTAGTAGTTGTCACCTACTGGCACTGAAAAAATATCCCCATTGAATTTTGAAAAATGACACAGCACAATTTTATACAGTAGATGCGGTAGGTCAAGACTTATTTTTCCCGTAGACATAAAATGAAGCATGGCATTTTTGGCCCAAGCAGGTAATGGTTTCTTGTCTGTGAATAAAAAAAAAAACCCTCTAGCCATCTGCTGTCAGTAGGAATGTCAGTCGGATAGATTGGAAAATCTGCCCTGATTGCTAACCAACTTCAAAGAAAAATACTGCCAATAATGTCCACCTATATCCCTTTCCTCCTCCCCCTCCCCCAAGGGAGGCATGAGGGTAAATGCAAACACCCAGCTAAGCATTCATGTTTATGTGCTAGTCAAGGAGCAGGGCCACCCTTTGCAGTACTGCCCTGGTAACAATGTTTGCAACTGTACAGCTCCTTCTCTGTATATTACCACCTGTCCAGCCTGACTATCATGGAAGACTGAGAAATGAAAAAGGGGAATAAAGGGAAATGTTTTGACAAGGTTACATTTTAGAAATTTTTTGGAAAGTTTACAAATTAATGTTTAATGTCATTTTTTAATTATTCATATTAAACTCTGTTACAAAAAAATGTGAAAATTCAGGGTGCATCCATGACTTCAATGCTAGTTTACTATTGGCTATTGCAAATTGAAATAGCCAATAGTAATGTCCCAATGCTTTTCAATGGGAACATCATTTTTTTTTTCACCGCTCCAGTGTTTCTCTCCTGGGCGGCCGGGAGCTGGAGGCTCCTAGAGCGCCCGGGAGAGATTTCTTTTTCTTTTTTTACAGCAGCAGAGCCGCCGGACAATAGGAAACTATTGGGCGGAGCTAGCTGTCATTGCTAGCTCCGCACAATCGTTTTCTATTTACTTTTTTTTACTTTTTTCACTCTTTTTCTGGTCTGCATTCGGCTATTCACTCACTGCTGTTTGGCATCTTTAAGAATAGCCCGAACAGCAGTGAGAAGCCTGCCGGAGGTTCGGCTCAGCCGATCCAGATGTTGGATCGGCTGAGTCGAATTCCTTCTGCACTTCGGGTCGGCCAAACATGCTGAGCCGATGTACGGCTGAAATCAGCCGTACCAGCCTGAAGTGAATAGCCAAACAGTGTTCGGCTCACTTCACTTCAGGTCGGTCATTCACTCGGCTACCTACGGCAGCTTAGTGAATAGACCCCATAGTTTAATAAACTGGAAATACTAGTAGCAAGAATGTCTCTGGCTTTAAAGCCTTCACTGTTACTGACCTAAACAGGTATGAGTTAGAACTTCAAAACTTCTAATCTGGATATCTGCTCCAGACCAGTCACACAGACAGTATTAAAGGCAATACATCATCATGATAGTCAAGTAAATAGTAATTTTAGAACTAGAGGACAGCAATCGCAGCCTCCATATTCCTGTCTATAAAGGTTTACTTAAAGAGACCCTGTCATTTTGCCCATTCAGGGTAACTAGCAGTGTTTTGAAAGAACAACCCTCCACATGATAATACTCACCTTTGCCACTCTCCCCTGCTGCTATGTTCATTTGTCACAGTTCTAACCCTGTCTACACTTCATGTCCACTGGTGTGAGAGCTTAATAATAAGCATTAATTACTTTTCCTTTCTTATGTGACAGTGTTTGGGCCTGGTGAATGGCCATTATGACCCGAGCCATGCATCCTTTGTAGACCACATGCAAAATTTCCTTCAATCTCTAAACAGAGATCTTCGTAACTGGCAAGTTAATTGAAGATGCCACACTGCACTAAATGTTTCAGGCACCATAATCCTGAAGCAAAGCCAGGAAATTGCAGAAGGAAGTTGATCCAACGCCCACATTCAGCATTCCAACTGCATTTTTTATTTGCACATAAATTATATCTGAGTTTGGCCTAATTGATCTACGTATTTCTAGTTAAAATGTGCTGTTAAAGATTTCACATATGCCCCTATGTCTTCCTACCATTTGTGGTCCTCTCTCCACTTTCTAGCTATCATTCTCTGTTCAATCATCTTTAATGTGTTCTTTAACTGAAGGTAAAACACACCAAGATATAAACAGGCAGTGCTCTGATGTCTTCCACTGTGAAAATCAAAGTACGAAGATGCACTTTACGCAAATAATTAAAAAAAACATAGCCAACAACAGGGGAAAGTATATATATTTATTGAGAGAAAGAGAGAGTCTGTTTAATGTTCACTATGTTGTACATGTGGATAATAAAACGTTACCCTTATTTCCAGGAATGTCATTGTGTCCCCTAAATCAAATGTAAATATGAACATAAAGTTTTAGCAAATGAAATCATAGTCATGTTTGATGTACATTGTAATGGGGCGCTAGGGAGTTCTCAAAATTTTGTCCCATAATTATCAGATGAAAAATAGCCAACTTTTACCCTGGTTGCTAATATATTAGCCTATTATTTGCAGTGAGAAGCTGGGAAAGGATATTTCAGCCCTCACTCTGTGAATGGTTCTGATTTTAACATTATACCACGAACAGATGTAGAGATACTGTTAATAGCTCCTTCTGAAACATTAATCACAGGGCTTTGCTAATAATATTGCTGCAAGTATTTAAAGTTAAAGCACTTCCAAGATTGATACGATTCAAAAAAAAGTGTCACCTTGCTAAAAGTATTCATTCATTAAACAAAATGTACGGCCTTAGAACATCGTTCATGTCCCTTGAACATAGAGATGGCTTCCATTATGCTTTATGGGTAATCTTGTGTGGGTGCCAAATCAATTAGAAATTAATCTTTCTGCACTTCAACCTTAGTGATACATTGGGAAGTGTTGGACACATTCCAATATTCTACCAGGAAAATGATTTTGCTTTTAATGTAGGGGGGAGAATTGATGTAAGTTATGAGCATTGGCCCTATGCATTAGGTATAGAAAGGGCTAGCACCTAGATTTTATTGCTGAAAGACACAACTTTCACAAACTATATATATAACCAGCTTAAACTTACTTGTTTATGTTACTAAAAAAAAAGGGGGCAAATCATACAGGGGTAATAAAGTATACTCACTACAGGTGGGCCTGTACTAAATGATGGAAGCTGTGCCCAAGTGGGCCTGTACTAAATGATGTGGGCCTGTACTAAATGATGGAAGCTGTGCCCAAAAAAGGGCATCAGAAGGCAAAGGACTAATTTTCTTTATTGCCTACGGTAACCTGCAACTTACCTTTTGTCCATCACAGACTTAACATGCCTTTTTGTGCACCATGTCTCTGTATGGAGGCAGCCATCTTGGTATCTTGGTAGAGTTAGGGCTTTGCTTCCTCGTGTCGGAGCTGCCCCTGATGACTGGTGATCTAATGACTGGTGAGGGAATATTCAAGACACAATAGGAGAGGTGCAGAAAGCTCAGAATCGATTAAGCAGAAGCTGTGAGATCCTTGCAGTACAGGTTCCCAGGTGCAGTTGCTCTCCAGCAGGTCCTCAAAAGAACAGTGAGCAGTAACATCATCACATGCCAAATCTTGAGATGAGCATTATCTAAGGTGAGCTCAGAGAATGGATTCTTCCCCAGAGATGGGTTTTTGCATATACAAATAAATGAGCCTGCATACCTCTGGCACTAGTTGATTATACTACAAAGCAACAGCAAGCAACCCTTTAAAGAAATAAGTAAAATGCCCACATTTTCCAGGAAACATTAAAACAGTGCTAACACCAGAATGTCAACTCAAGTTACCTTAGATCTATAATCCAATGTAGGTAGACTCACGGGGTAATTCACAAAAGGGTGAAGAGTTTGGAGAAGGCAGGAGAAGTGAACAATCTAGGTTAAAATAGCTGATTTGGAAAAATTCTCCAATTTAGCTATGTTGTCCTAGATCGTGTACTTCTCCTGCCTTCTCCAAACTCCTCACCCTTTTGTGAATAGCCATGCCACTTTGCTAATTGCAGTGGGACTGCACCCTCTTGTCACATAATTCCAGGGCCTACAGAGAGTGGTGCTTGAATCCTAGGAACACCTAGCCTTACATTTCATAGGCTCAGTTTAAATGCCTTTTAGAATATTAGGATATTATGACAATATACATTTCATGACCCTGGTATTGCTGATGTTTACTGCTTGGCTGAATTTTTCCTTTATAAAAAATGCAGTATTTATATTAAAGAAACTCTTCCAATCCAAATACAATCTGAACATTTCTAGGGACAATCTGACATTGTACAAAATAAATATATTGGCAACACTATATGCTTGTTTGTGATTAAAATTCTCAGCCCTGCTCTCGGAAATTTTCATTTATGAGAGGAAATCTAATAATAAGTTTTATCCAGGGCCCACAAATTTCCTAAGGTGGCCCAGTGTAGATCATTAGTGTATAGCAATAGTTTTTGTAAAGTTGTTTGCAAATGTTGTTTGCAATGATTACGTATTCAAGAATGTGTTAAAATGGCCCTGGTGTTTTACACTTTTATGGAGGCCATGTACCAGTCCTATGGGTTAAGTCATAAAACAAAATAATAAAAATACATCATTGAGCTAAAAGACTGTTTCACATCAACCATTACGATGTTTATTATTAGAACAGTAATTATATTAATATGTTACCTATTAGAAAGCTTTATGTGATTTCCAGTAAATACAATCCAATTAACTTTTGTAAAAAGGAAAACTATATTATAGTTCCAGAATGTTCATTCTTATCTCAAAATATTCTGTTTAATTGATACATTTAATGCCAAAATGGCTGTTGGGCATAATGTTCCAGTTTGATACTTACCATTTCTTGGCACAATTAGTCTGGCATCTAAATTTATCTTGTGCTCGAGATACAAAGACAGTTTTTTCAAAGCAATAAGTAATGGAAAATATAAAATGGTGGCTGTCACTGAGACTCCTAGGTTATGCATCAATATGTTCTTTTTTTCTACCAGTATAATCCCTGACTACTAATTGTGACAGAGGCTGGGACAACGTTCTTTGAAAGCTAGGGGTAAGATGTCTTAAAGAAGAACTAAGGCCGGTAGGGCCATTATTGGAGCACTTGCACAGTGTGCAAGTATGCACAGCATACTTGGACATAATTGCAAACTTACCTCTTAGTTTCCTTTCTCCAGCACTCACAGCTCTGTGCTGCCCATATCCTCTCCCTCAGACCCCGTTCACATTGAGCGATTTATCGCGCGGTAATTCCCGCGATATCGCGGCAAATTACCGCGCGATATCGCGCTCCAATGCAATCCAATGGGGCAAAGGGTCCTGCTGTCGCGGGTCGTGTGTCGCTACAGCAGGACCCTTTTTGGAGCGGATTTAGCCGCGATTCAAGCTTGCTCAATGCAAGCTTGAACGCGACATCGCGCGGCAAATCTCGCGATGTCGCGCAAATATGCAAATCGCGCGACAAACGCGCGATTTGCATATCGCGCAGTGGGAACGGGGCCTCACTGTTTCTGCCATCATCTCCACCCCTTCTTTTGTATCCAACTTCTTTTTTCTTCAATCATTGGGCGCCAGTGATGATTTATGCATGCTGTAGCTACATTATTTCAGTACACGGCTCCATTCTCTGTATCAGACACATTCTGAGAGTGGACTGTGAGTGTGAGCTGCAGTGTACACAAAAAAATTGCTAGGGGAAAGGAGTTTTTTGTGAAGCTTCATGTTAAAAAATATACTTTATTTTTACATTTAATTGGAATGTTATGGCTTTTTACTATGACTTATTCAACTGTAGAGGTTTGATTACCTATAGTGAGACATTAAATAGAATACTAAAACAGGACAAAAAAAGGGGAGGTGAGACAAAGGAGAGGGGATGCAGAGAAACAAAAGTATCTATTGACTGACATACAGAGCTTACTAGTGACTCTGACTCTGAGCCAGATGCTCTCTCCTGACACGTTTGATGAATTATTGATGGGAATCAACCATAGTTTTTTGGATTCCTGACTAAAGGGTGAAGTCCTGTGTGTCCTAAAATGGAAACTGTAAGGTATCAGCCCTTTATAATATATGGCCCCCTCCTGCTTTTCTATTGTCTGGTAAGGATGCTCAAGCCATCCTAGTGATGACTAATAGGCATGTGGGTGGGGCTTAGTGGTACCATTAAAGTACAGCAGATGAATCTTGCTTTGCAGCTCCCTTGATTTAATCTTGGTAGCAAGTCATCTAATAAAAGATGTGTTACTGCTCTGACCATTCAAGATCTGTAAACAATGGGCTTCTTTTTTAGTATTGTATCAGCAAAGATACAGGTATGAACATGAAAAGGAGACTAGAGCTCCACCTGCTGATTCTAAAGGAGATTGCTAAATAATAATATGTATTATTTCATGTTTGCCCACCCAGATTAAAGAAAGCAAATACCATTATATTGCTTCAAAGCGTATTTGAATCCTAACAATTAACTTCTCTTATGTTCTTTCTTTTGTTCTGGAAAATATTCCATTGGAAAGCGTTTTGTCATATCTATTTGATAAGTGCAAAAAAAATCTGTTGACCCTGTCAGAAATTTAGAGCTGTCCTGTGCACATTTCCATTGTTATCTCAAGGAGTCTAATCAACTCTCCACTTTTTAGCTTAGAATATAGCACAATGATTATCTATGTTGTATAGATCAGAGAAGTGGAAGGGATTCTAAACCTTACCAAATGATAACTGGGCAGGAATAGCACTTTCCTGTGATTTTACTCCAGAAAATGCTTCTCATGGGAGAAAACTGACAACATTCAAAGACATAAAAGTTGTAATCTTCCCCTATTGTACCCAAATCTAAACTTAAAATGTAAGTTTTTCTGAATTTGGGCATTAAAGTGGCATTTAAGTACCTTGACTATTAACAAAAATTTAGCTTATTTGTGTACCACTCAGCTGTAGATCCTCAAATCATCTCTGAATTCATGCTGACACTGTCCTTCCTTCTGGAGGCTGGCCACTTTTGTTACCTGTGGTTACTGTGTGTTGTAAAGTAGCCATTGCTCCAAGACCATGATAGACTATAATTTCAATACAAATTAGTAAACTCAACTGGAGATTGTAGTCCATCATGGAATTGAGCTTGGAGCGGTGGCTATTTTCCAATACACACAGGGACTATGGGAACAAAAGTAGCCACTCTCCAGAAGGAAGGTCACTGTCAGTACAAATTCAAGGATAATTTGGGGATCTACAGTTAAGTGGCAGACAAATAAGCTACATGTTTGTTAATAGTACTTGAATGCATTGTTACAATTGAATTCCTGAGTTAAGTGCCACTTTAAACTTGCCATAGACATGTACATGTCTTACTAACGATAACAGGTAGCATGATATTATCCCACCCTCTCCCACATTCCCAGATAGTGGAAACATGCAGCAAACATCTCTATGACTTATATCCAGAATATGGAAATGTTGCACTTTCAGTGAAAAGTTTTCTTTCTTTTCTCTGCAGGAAAGAGAACAAATCTGATTCAGTCCCAAAGATATGAACCCTTATAAATGTTCATAGGCAATTCCCCCTAATTAACCCGTACATGGCCATGTAGTCTCTTAATTTTCACAAACAACGCTCAGATCTGTTACATTGATTGCACTGATTACATTGTGTAAGTCAACTTAGACTTCAGAACTGTTATACAACTCTGGTAGTATGGTTGACATAACCTAAAAACTACCACAGTGCCAGTTTCAATTTTTCTTTTTGTTCTGAGTGTCAAAGTGTTAATATCCTCAATGGCTGCCCGTGTCGTCATTGGGAAAGTTTGCCTTCACTTCCGTTCCAGAGACATGGCAGGAAGTGAGTACAAATCTCCCCAAAGTGAATGTAAGTCCACCAACGGAAAAGGTGTCCCCAATAAAGGATAACCCCAATAACAACTGTGAAATTTTGAATTTCCCCTCACTTTTGTCCTCATGACAATTAATACAGGAAAAAGGAAATCACAGACGCAAATAAAATCTGACAATGATTCTAAACCTCCCCTATTCTAACCAAAATAAGGAAACAAAACTTTTATCTGGATTCCTACTTTAATATAAAACATGATTAAGACATTCACAAAACAAAATAAATAAATAGAGTTTCTTTTTTTGTTTTAAAGCAATCACCATGACCTTTCCTTTAATGTAAACACTGTAAATAGTTTTTCAGTACAAAACATTTCCTTGTTGCTCTTAAAATCACTGACATTATCCATCACATGATAGACCTCTGTTATTCCCACTACACTACCAAATAACACTAACCAGACTCATGTAATTGAAGGGCAAGGTCTTTGTACCAGTGTGTTAGCTCTGCAGCAGATCAACTCATATTCCCACATGTTGGACAACTGTGTAACGGAACCACTGAGCTACCACCATAGCCCCGTTACATCTGTAGAGACTGCAATTTGTTGCAGAACAATAGTGGCCTCTCCAGATGTGCAGGGATTAAAATGCTTGCACATCTGGCAATGAATCTCCAGTATCCCCCATAAAGAGAAATTGGGGAAAACACAGGAAAACAAAGCAGACTGAAATTAGTTGGATTTCTCCACTTTCTCCCTGTCTTCACCATGATACAAGCATTAAATCTAGCCATTTGCACATACAGACACTAATCATTGCAGGAGGAAATGACTGTCATTCTCCGCTTGTCCACCCAACAAAAATAAAATGCAGTATAAAAATACAACTGCTCTTTCTATTTATTAGAAAGATGTTTTACATTTTTACAAGCTGAAATCTATAAACATATATGATTTAAATGTTATTCGTGAATGTAAAAATTAAGCATAGCCACAATTAAAAAATATCTCTGACCAAAATAAATATGTATGGCAGCACAATGGCTAGGTGGTTTTGTATTGAGATCTACTTTGAAGAGACCCTGTCAATCTCTTAAAAAATAGCCTAATGCAAGTCGCCTCCAATAGAGCTCTTAAATATTCCTCGGTGGCTTGTGTCTTACCATCTCTCTGCTACAGCACTGCAACCTTTTTAAGGCTTTTCAGAACTTCTGAAAGTGTCAGATGCCTGTGTCCCCCACTGTGCCCCATGGTACCATGCTCCGACCCCTAGGTCACTATAGGACTCAGAAGTAACATAGGGGTCAAAGGATAGAACATGTATCAGGAAACATGGGCATCCAGCATACACAGAAGTGTTAAATGCTAAATGTCTTCTACCTTTTCCCTCCTTCAGCATTACAGAGGCTGCAATGCTGAAGGAGGGAAAAGGTAGAAGACATGGGCTGCTGGAGAGGTAAGTATTGGTGCTTTTCTATTGCAGGCAACCTGCATTACTGTTTTTTTTTACATGCAGTTACTGTGATTTTTCTTCACGACTCAGTATATTTGTAACCTTTGAAGCACTTAATACTAAAACATTCTGCTGTAGAATTTCCTGCTACTCTAAAATTAATTGGCCCCCTTAGTAACAGTGAGTTATTTAGGCAGAATCACATAATTTTGCTCCATCCAACATGCTTCACAAATGGAGTAATATCTTTAGCATTGGCCTTTAGCAAACTTTAATGGTTTCTTCCATGTTAACCCCCCCCAAAAAAAAGATTATCCTTGTTCAGTTTTTTCTTACAGTGCACTCATGTATTCAAATGTTTGGGTATGTGGAAGAGATACCTAAAATCCCTTAGATGTTCCCCTAGGGTCAGACTTCTGCATAGCTGTGGCCTAGGGTGACAGGGTTGCCAGAGTAAGCACACAGCTATACACACATCATGTTGCTGATTGCCTGTGCAAAATTTCCCTGTGCAGTAATGTAGTTAAGATTACAGACAGCTGCATTGCCTGCCATTGCTTTTCTGGGACCTAATTGTTATTGTCCCAGTACAGTTTATGTATTTTTGCTGGTGGAATGTCCATTTACATTCAGTTAGCCCCGACTCCGGCTCGGTCCATAAAACAGATAGATCATTGATCCGTTTCGATGGACCGTATCGTGCCGGACATGATCTAATATAAACGGACACATCAGATTCCCCATAGACAGACATTAGGTCCAGACATTAGGACCAAGATGGAGGAAAAAACTGTACGGACGACTTCCGGTTCCGGCACCAGATGAACTAGCGGTGTTCGCCGGAGCTCCGACCCCGCCACATCCTTCGCTCGCAAATCTGCCTGGATTGCCCAATATGATCTACAAATTCGCTCCCACAAAGAGGTGGAATATTTCAGATTCGGCAATAAATCTGGCAAATTACTAGCTAATCTTATCCGGGGACATTTTGCCCCCTCCCACATATTTAAACTCGCAAACAATAGAGGAGAGCTCTCCTCTGATCCTTCGGAGGTTAGTGAAATATTTCGCACCTATTACCAAACCCTATACGCAGCGGATAATGGAAATGCTGCCGCTGGCTCGGCTTTTTTGGACTCTGTCTCGCTTCCCTCCCTATCCGCTGCGGATCGGGACCTCTTGAACGCTGAAGTCACCCTCCAGGAGTTACAATCAGCTATTCAACTTTCTCCTAGCTCCAAAGCCCCCGGACCAGATGGCCTAATGGCTGAGTTCTTTTAATGGCTCTAACATCTGTGTTAGCATCACAGATGCCCGACCTGTAACATAAAGTTCCCACTAACAAAGTGGGACTGAATATGTTTACATTAATGAAGGATAATCAAGTTGATTTTTTAAAACAATGTATAAATCAATGAAGAAAGTCTTTAATCAAATCAGCCCCACAATCAATCTTTATAACAAAGCGCTTTCATATAATGAAGCCATGTACCCTAACTACCATTGAGTACGTCTCTATATCCCACTTCTCAGAGTCAGCAACAAATTGCCCTCCAGGAAATTATGGTTAGCTCAAACTATGCAATCAACGCTCAGGTTCACACCTGCATATTTGTACAACATATACAGGCTAATGTCACATGACACTTGCCCTATAATATTAGGTGGACCAGTAAAATAATTTTAGCATTTTCAGGCTCAGAATGTCTGGTACAATTCCCAAAGCAATTTTCAATTAGCCTGATATGGCTCTGGGACTATTCAAAAGGGAAGTTCAAGAAAAAAGAAAAATAAATCTAATTTCATTTAACCCTTTAACCAGCCCTAAACCCATTTTGCTGTCATTCATTAAGAGGCATTCCAAGCTATTTAAGCAGTACAAGAAATGTTAATGCCAAGCAGATGCTGGCAAGCAGAAAATAAGATAATATTATGTTAATTAATTTTATGGAATTAGCACTGTTGACTTTTTTTTCCCACGGTAATTTTATATTACTCTGTACAAATCAACAACATCATGAAGTGTTCCAGGCAGTGATCTGAGCTTAGAGGAAGCTTTTTTTACAAATGTGGTATAAAGCGTGGTTAATATTATCCCTGTACCCTTGAGTTTATTAAAGGAAAATGTGACTAAGCATGTTCTAAATGGATTCATTCATATATTAGATATCTAGAAATCAATCCAGTGTGAGAAGACTTACTTAATCATGTTCCTGTCCCTTCCCAGTATTCCATCAGTAAGAACATGATGGAAATAAAGGGGAACTCCAGGATTGCAAACACAAAAATTTCCACACACAAATTTATATATACCGTATATACTCGAGTATAAGCCGAGTTTTTCAGCCCATTTTTTGTGCTGAAAAATGCCCCCTTAGGCTTATACTCAAGTCAGCGTCTCGAGCACTGAGGAAAGTGAGTACACTGGTCAGGTTTCTTCTTACTTACCTTGCCGAGCGTCGCGTCACTGCTGCTCCGGTGGGCGCCGCTCTTTTTTTGTGGTAAAATGAGGTACCTCGGCTTATATTCGGGTCGGCTTATACTCGAGTATATACGGTATATATATGTATATATATATATACACACACACACACATATTGTATATCCAGGCCAAACTAAAGGCTGATGCCCTAAGCACAGCCCAGTAATGATGCTCCCACACTGAGACTCAATATTTTTTGTCTTCATTTGTTTAATGGATTGGGCATAGATCAAATATGACAAATGGGCAAATCAGGTTTTAGTTGCACAACATTTGCAAAATATGTTGAAGCCAAAATGTAGTCCTGCTAAATCTAATCTATAAGAGCCTCCATCTTGGAGCATATATGGAGCATATATAGCTATTTAACGTAGCTATTTGTGATGCAGTGGATTGCATTTCACTGCACTGTGCTGAAAAAAAGTACTGCATGCAGTACTTTTTTGCAGCGCAAACTGCCAAAACACAGTGTTGTGCACTGTACTGCTTGTAAATAGCACAGGCGGCCTTGTCTTCATATTGGGACTACACAGGGCAAGGCAGTGAAATTTCAATGAAGTTCTAAAAAAAAAAGGTAAGGTAGAATGTATCATTTTATTTGTCATACCACTCATTCCAGTGAGGGTGATTTACTAAACAAACAAAGACAGTTCACTTAATAAAGTAAATGTTCACTTAACTTAGTGAATATTGTAAAGCTGCATTCATTTCACTATTCCTATCATGTGCAAGCAAAAATTCAGTGTTTTTTATTTCCCTTGAACATGACTAGGGGTTCAAAGTGAACACAGTGTCACCTTATATACTTAGCTAAGTGAACAGTCTCTGTTCCTTTAGCAAATCAACCTCACTTTCTACCAGTCTTTTTGAGTAACCATACAAATGTATGGCAAAATCTAAGCCTAAGGCCACTCTAATTCTCAGTCAATTAACTAGATCTACCTGTGTATAAGCAGCCTAATGCCACACTGAAAGAAGACTGCATGTATACATTCTATTTTAGGTACATTTCCACTTGTTTTCCCATTTAAAAGGACTAAAATTAGCGGCCAGTCAACACCATATTTTATCAAAACTGACATTTAGTAATACAGTACTCCTTTGCAAGATGTTGTATAATTTCATAATTAAAAGCTATGTTTATTAGATTTATACATCATAGTAAAGAAAAGAAAAATAACTTGCAAAACACCAGAAATAGAACCTATTTTTATAGCAAAACAGGTTTGGACATAATATATCCCAGATGTACAACTCATGGTTATTTTTATGCAGCATGATCAAGATAAAACAGAAAAGGGCAGGTATTTTTATGTATTTATTTAGCTTAGATGTAATTGGCTTTGTAGTGAGGTACTCCTTCTTTAATCACTCTTTATATTACAGTCAGGCATTGATATTCTGATATTGTTCATGTTTTAGTTACACAAGGAAAAAAAAAACAATTTGTTTTCCCATAGTACTGAGTCTTTTGTGACCACCTGCGGTTTGTGGATGATCAAGCTATGAAATATGTAAGAGTAAATAAATAAAAGTCGATGTTGCCAACATGTGCATTTTATTATGCAGTTGAGGGTGAGTTGGGATTACGTGGGTGTGTGGCCTACTTCAGAAACTAAAGCAAAGTGCCATATGGAGAGGTAGGGAATATCTGTTACCCTGACTGTCTCTCTGCATTTGTTTTGGCCAGAGAACAAAGGAACAAATTGAATAAATTTAAATTCCTGATTATTTTTGTTGGACATTTCCTATTGGGGAGTAAGCCATTTGGGACATATATATCACTACACTTGTATTCGTTTTTCCGCTAACATCTCTATTAATGCTGCACAGCTAAACATTACAACCGTTGAGAAGTGTGATAGAGCTTGATAAATTGTGAGAAAACAGAGCGGGATATTACTTTTCTGCTTAGTTTGGGGTGAGGTTTTCTTGTGGATCAACTGTTCTTTCACAGCCAGGAACATTTGGAGGAATACAGTCAGTTCGCACTCATTTTAATAGCTTTACAGCTCGCAGCTCTGTAGGAGAAAAGCAAGACTACACTATAGCTAAATGTAATAACAGCAAATGTAATGCCCGTTCAGTGTATGTGTATTGGTGTTATTTTGACAGTTTTTCATGCCAGAATAAAGCACACCTGTGCTTTGGTCTTGCTATGTAATGTGTGTTACAGATCATATCTAGACAAACAGCATCGTGAAGACTAAGAAGAAGCTATCAGAATAGGTACATAGAAACACCAATCTACACAGTGATAATGAATTGATATGTAAAATAAAAACCTAAACCTTAAACATTCCACTGTAGCCCCATGAAATCCATTATTAAAAGAAAAACAATGGCACAACCAGGACTGCCTAGGGAAGACCTTCCATCAGAACTCAGTGATGGTGTAATCAGGACATTGGTAAGAGATTTTGTAGAGATCTACATCTGAAATAGGGGAAACTGTCCATGGGACGACTATACCTTGAATACGCCATACAGCTGGGCTTTATGAGTTAATATGAGAAGACCATTGCTAGAAAACTCACAAGAAATCAAATTTGGAGTTTACCAAGAGACAATTGGACAAATGAGGGAACATAAAGGTTTTCAGTTCTAATGAGACCTAAATAGTTACTTGCATTAGCAAAAAATTATATGTGGGACAGAAAGTCAAAACAGCATATCATCCTGAAAATACCTTCCTTAATGTGAAGCATGGTAATTCATAAATGGCTCATTCACATGGTCACTAATAAAACTGACAGAGTTATTCACCAAGAAGAAAAGAAAACAATGAAAGGATCCTGATGAGCGGGTAGAGACTTACCCAAAAACCAAAGTGGACCTACCATGTATTGACTCAGAAGATGAAAATATATGACCCCAACAGACATCTCCTTTTTTTTAAATAACCTTTTGTCATGACACAGGGCTCACAATTCTTTCCTCACTCCCAAATGGCTAATTGTCAAGCACCAGCACTGTCACATGGCCCAAAGGTAAAAGAATTGCATATTTCCTATACAGTGGCGTCGCTACAGGGGAGCAAGGGGGGGGGGCAGTTGCCCCCCCTAGGTTATTGCATGCCCCGCCTTGTGCCCCCCGCTGGCGGATCCGAGTGACATCACAGGATCCGTGCACCCACTGCTCGTGCGTTGAGGTGCAGCCGGCCCGGTCAGAGCGACGGAGGGAGAGACTATTTTTTCAGGTGGGGGGCAGAAGTTGCCCAGTTCCCCCTCCCCCAAGAAAATAGTCTCTCCCTTTGCAGCTCTGACTGGACTGGCCAGCCGCACCGAACAAGCAGCTAGTGCACAGGTCCCAATCAGGTCCCAATCAGGTCCCTCGACGTCACTCGGATGGCATGTAGCCGCGGCATTCAAAGTAAGTGATGCCGAGGGACACCGCTCTCCATCCTGAAAAAAAAAAGTACTACTTACCTCTCCATCCTGAGTTCCAGGTTCACAGGCTGCAATCTTCCTGACTCCTGCACTTTCCAGCACCTTCCCTTGTGTGGAATTAAGGTAAATCTGCTTACTGCAAGTATACCGTGTGTTGGCAAAGTTAACCCTTCACTTACTTAATTGATATTATTTTATAACTGATTGATATTGGAGTTTAATTTACCCCTTAAAGACTGCGGTGTTTACACCCCCTTCCTGTCCCGGCTTTTCCCGCTCGCCGCTGCACGCTGCTTACGCCCACCGCACACGCCAGTTAAACCGCTCACGCCTACCGCACACGTCGGTTAAGCCGCGCACGCTGAGGACATGCGTCTGCTCCTCCCGGTGATCTTCCTGACTCTCTGCTGCCCGCCAACAATCAAGGGCCCACCGTCATTCAAAGTAAGCCACTTGAGATACCTATATATATCTGGTCTGGTATGCTGCATTGTGCCGTTGTATTATACAATGCAAAGTACCATGCACAATACAATGCAATGCAGAATACCAATGTATTATACAGAGGCACAATGCAAAATACCAGCAGCTATAGAGGAACAACAAATCCCAGCAATAATACATTATAGAGGGTGTGTAATGTATTATTGCTGGGATTTGTTGTTCCTCTATAGCTTGTGGTATTCTGCATTGTGCCGCTGTATAATGTATTATTGCTGGCATTTGCTGTATTCCTCTATAACTGGTCAGTGGTATTCTGCATTGCGCCGTATAAACATTATGCAGCAATGCAGAATGGCACCAGCTATAGAGGACTACAAATCCCAGCAATAATAAATTATACAGCGCAATGGAGAATAACACCATCTATAGAGGAATACATCAGATCGCAGCAATAATACATTATATACAGTGCAATGCAGAATAACACCAGCTACAGAGGACTACAAATCCCAGCAATGGTACACTATAGCATAATGTGCTATTGCTGCGATTTACTGTATTCCTCTATAGCTGGTGGTATTCTGCATTGCGACGTTGTATAATGTATTATATTGCACACCACACTTTTTTTTTTTTACTTCTCACATATGTCATGGCAAAAATATTGCCACCACTGCATTTCTGTCAGATAATGTACCACTTCACATAGAAAATTGTTGCAATTACAAATGTTAAGGCATTCTCATTTTTATGTCTTTTATTTGTAGTGGTATGACACAAAAAAGTTGAGAAAAAAAAAAGCCAAACCAGACACATTCCATGCAAAACTCCACAAATGGACTGGACAAAATTATTGGCACCTTCTCCAAATTGCAAAAAATAATTGCATTCCAAGTCTGTGATGCTCCTGTAATTTGTAATTAAACTCACCTGTATCAATTAACAGGTGCTGGCAATATAGAAATCACACCGGCAACCAGTTAAAATGTTGAAAAATTGACTCAACCTTTCTGTTGTGTGTCTCTGTGTGCAACACGGAGCATGGAGAAGAGAAAGAGCAGCAAAGAATTGTCTGAGGATTTGAGAACAAAAATTGTGGAAAAGCATGGACAATCTCAAGGTTACAAGTACATCTCCAGAGATCTTAATGTTCCTGTGTCCACTGTGCGCAACATTATCAAGAAGTTTACAGCCCATGGCATTGTAACTAATCTCCCTGGACGTGGACGATAGAGAACAACTGATCAAAGATGGTTCAAATGGTGGATAAAGATCCTCAATCAACTTCCAGACAAACTCAAGCTGACCTTCAGACACAGGGTACAACTGTGTCAGCTCGCACTATACGTTGCCATCTGAATGAAAAGGGACACTATGGTAGGAGACCCAGGAGGACCCCAGTGCTGACACAGAAACTTAAAAGAGCCAGATTAGAGTTTTCCAAACTTACCTGAGGAAGCCAAAATCCTTTTGGCAGAATGTGCTGTGGACAGATGAAACAAAATTACAGCTTTTAGGTAAAGCTCATCATACTACTGTTTTCAGAAAGAGAAAACAATACAGTCCCTACAGTCACACATGGTAGGGGGGTCACTGATGTTTTGGGGTTGCTTTGCTTCTTCAGGCACTGGATGTCTTGCCTGTGTGCATGGCATTATGAAATCTGAAGACTACCAAAGAATTCTGTGTTGCAATGTAGGGCCCAGTGTCAGAAACTTGGGTCTCCGTCAGAGGTCATGGGTCTTACAGCAGAACAATGACCCAAAGCACATGTCAAAAAGCACCCAGAAATGGTTTCAGACAAAGCGCTGGAGAGTATTGGACTGGCCAGCAAGGAGTCCCGATCTGAATCCCATAGAGCATCTGTGGAGAGATCTCTAAACAGCAGTTGGGAAAAGGAACCCTTCCAATCTGGGAGACCTGGAGCAGTTGGCGAAAGAAGAGTGGTCCAAAATTCCTGTATCGGAGCATGGAGAAGAGAAAGAGCAGCAAAGAATTGTCTGAGGATTTGAGAACAAAAATTGTGGAAAAGCATGGACAATCTCAAGGTTACAAGTACATCTCCAGAGATCTTAATGTTCCTGTGTCCACTGTGCGCAACATTATCAAGAAGTTTACAGCCCATGGCATTGTAACTAATCTCCCTGGACGTGGACGATAGAGAACAACTGATCAAAGATGGTTCAAATGGTGGATAAAGATCCTCAATCAACTTCCAGACAAACTCAAGCTGACCTTCAGACACAGGGTACAACTGTGTCAGCTCGCACTATACGTTGCCATCTGAATGAAAAGGGACACTATGGTAGGAGACCCAGGAGGACCCCAGTGCTGACACAGAAACTTAAAAGAGCCAGATTAGAGTTTTCCAAACTTACCTGAGGAAGCCAAAATCCTTTTGGCAGAATGTGCTGTGGACAGATGAAACAAAATTACAGCTTTTAGGTAAAGCTCATCATACTACTGTTTTCAGAAAGAGAAAACAATACAGTCCCTACAGTCACACATGGTAGGGGGGTCACTGATGTTTTGGGGTTGCTTTGCTTCTTCAGGCACTGGATGTCTTGCCTGTGTGCATGGCATTATGAAATCTGAAGACTACCAAAGAATTCTGTGTTGCAATGTAGGGCCCAGTGTCAGAAACTTGGGTCTCCGTCAGAGGTCATGGGTCTTACAGCAGAACAATGACCCAAAGCACATGTCAAAAAGCACCCAGAAATGGTTTCAGACAAAGCGCTGGAGAGTATTGGACTGGCCAGCAAGGAGTCCCGATCTGAATCCCATAGAGCATCTGTGGAGAGATCTCTAAACAGCAGTTGGGAAAAGGAACCCTTCCAATCTGGGAGACCTGGAGCAGTTGGCGAAAGAAGAGTGGTCCAAAATTCCTGTAGAGAGCTGTAAGAAACTCATTGATGGTTACAGGAAGCGATTGATTTTAGTTATTTTTTCTAAGGGCTGTGCTACCGAATATTAATTGAGGATGCCAATAATTTTGTCCAGTCCATTTTTGGAGTTTTGGTGGAATGTGTCAGGTTTGGCTTTTTTTTCTCAACTTTTTTTGTGTCATACCACTATAAACAAAAGAAATAAACATGAGAATGCCTAAACATTTGTAATTGCAACAACTTTCTGCGCGAAGTGGTGCATTATCTGACAGAGATGCAGGGATGCCAATATTTTTGCCCATGACTGTATATCTATATATATATATATATATATCATAGCTTTAATTATACTACCTGAATTAGGTGTACATTTTCTGTAGCAGATAAAATAAAAATCCCTACTATTGCAAACTGCTAAAAGAACAACCTACTGTATGTGGTGTAGGTTGTATCTCTTGTGCATGCCTGAGCCTCACATGGATTCTTTGGCAGTCAGCCACTTGTTAATATCCATCTAGCAAATTCTTAAACCGTGACACCGCAAAATCATAGGCCCTCCAAGTCTATATGTTAGTGTGGTTATACATAGACATGCCCCAGTTTAATAGAACAAAAGTGAACATTTAAAAAAAAGAGCAGAAAAGACTGTTTTTTTTTTACACAGAGCCCATTTGGCATTTTTTTCTCTAGTAACCTGCCTGCATCAGTAAAACATCAAACTGATTTAATAAAGAAGCTTTGGTAATTGACTGGCAAACATCTAACTCTAACCCCTTAGCCTCTCTAGCTAACATACTGTGCAGCTTTAATTTGAGCAAGGCCTTGAACTACAATTTGCAGTACATGTGGCAGAACCATGTGCCTTAGGGGAGTCTATGTCGACGAGAGAGACCTCTCTTGCAGCTCAAGTCCAAGAACCCCTTGATTTGGAACAGATGCACAAGGACAAGAGAGGCACGAGTGGCGTTAGTGGCGGTAGTGGCGAAGTCCAAGACAAGCCGGGTCAGCAACAGTCGGGCAGAGAGGTACCAGAATAGCAGACAAGATGTAGTTGGGGGGAGCCGGATCAGCAACGTTTGGGCAGCAAAGTACAGATCAGCAAACAGGAGCGTGGTCAGAAACAAACCAAGGTTGAGGGAATCCAGAAGAGCAGAAGACTGATCAGCCAAGCCGGGTCAATAACAGGAGATAAGAGTGCAGGGTCCAAGATACAGGTGCAGGGAACAGCTGAAGAGCAGTCAGCTTTGGAGGCTAGAATGTCATAACTTTAAATTGTGCAGAGGTGCCTGGTGGTGCACAATTTTATGAGTCACACTATGTCAGCGCATGTGCGCAGGTGCTTGTGCAGCATTCTGAGAGCATGGGCCAAGCCTGTCTTCCTAAAAACATGTGACTCAAAAGTAAAAAACGATAAGTGAACACCTAAGTTTAAAAAAACCCTTCTTGGAAGCCTTTTCATTGCAACCATTTTCATAGGCAGTCCACTAATTGCAGGGGCTCAAATATATTTTGTTGAGAATCATTTGCAGGCAAAGAGTGCTTGAAGTCTGGAATGCATGGACATCACCAAACACTGGGTTTCCTCCTTTGTGATGCTTTGCCAGCCTTGCAGCTGTCTTAAGTTGTTGTTTGTTTGTGGGTCTTTCTGGCTTTAGTTTTGTCTTCCCCAAGTAAAATGCAAGCTCGATCAGGTTGAGATCAGTTGATTGACTCGGCCATTGCAGAAAATTCCACTTGTTTGTTAAAAAACTCCTGGGTTTCTTTCGCAGTATGTTTTGGGTCATTGTCCATCTGTAAAATGGAGCACCGTCCAATCAACTTCGCTGACTTTGGCTGAATCTGAGCAGAATATATATCTCTATACACTTCAGAATTCATCTAACTGCTTCTCTCACATCATCAGTAACACTGTAATGGATGTGGTTAAGCATGATTATGACAAAATGCCTATCTCAATAGATCAATTGTAATATATATGTTAATTTGCTTTTTGCTCGTTTGCCTTCCTCAAAACCTTACTCAGAAATTGGTGCTAAGCCCCCCCTCCCCCCGCCCCAGATCCGAAGTACGCAGTAGACGCAGTAGAAATAGGAAGGAACCAAGTTGGCACCTCCTCTCGAGACTACACCCAAGATGAAGGAAGTTATGCATAAATGGATCTAACCAATGATAAGCTAGAATATATAAACTAAAATACTCTTCTGCAATGCTACGCTTAAATATACACGTTCACATGTTAAATAAAACGATTAAAAGGAGAGCAATAAAAACAGAAGTGATTTTAACACTGACTGAGTTGGCGTGATTTCATTTTATCTCCGAGAGTATACTCTATTGAATCAGGCCAGGCGGCAGATATAAGTACGGAACTTTTGATCCGATCTAAATTTGGAACCCAGTCCAAAACAGTTTCGCCAGATGGTCCTGCTCCTCATGACGTCACCCATGACTGTTTTGAAGTGATGAAGATGGAAACTACACATCTGCCAACAGTCAGCGAGGTGCCTCTGGATAACCCTGACCTAACTATCTACGTTGATGGCTCGAGGTACGCTGATCATACAGGACAGTACCACACGGGGTATGCTGTCACTACTGAGGACACGGTCCTCCAGGCCTCGGCATTGCCCCCTTCCAGGTCTGCACAGGAGGCGGAACTCCAAGCCTTAATTACGGCATGTAAGTTGGCAGAAGGAAGAAGAGTCAATATTTATACAGATTCTAGGTATGCCCTTGGTGTTGCCTGCGATTTCGGGGTCATCTGGAAGAACAGAGGGTTTTTAACAACGGCAGGTACACCTGTGAAACACAGTGTAGCCATGAGGGACCTGATGAACGCCCTGCTCCTCCCCACACAAGTTGCTATACTTAAGTTCCCTGATGAGTTCACAGCCAGAGACCAAGTAAAAGCCGGTTTTGAGTCCCTAATACCAATAATCACTATTAATAAGAACGTAGATTGGATAAATTCCATCTATTATAACCAACAAAGGTTTGTCAACTGCACTAGGGATGCGCTTAAGGGAATAGCAGAACAGTTGGAAGCCACCTCCCAAATGACTTTCCAGAACCGGATGGCTCTGGATATGGTATTGGCAGAGAAAAGAGGGGTTTGCACCATGATAGATAAGACCAGCACCTGCTGCACTTACATCCCAGACAACACTGGCCCAAATGGTAAAGTTACCCTAGCCATTAAGAAACTAGAAAGTCTGTCAGTGGAACTAAAGAAGAATTCAGGTATCACAGATCCGTGGGACCAATATTTTAATTGGATGACAGGTTGGCAGAAAGCATTGGCCCAAGTTGGTGTGGTGATTCTCATTGTTCTGACCTTCATCAGCCTAGTAGTTTGCTGTGTAATCCCCTATGCCAGAAAGCTGATGACCAAGGTGGTTGATGAGACTACTTTGACCCCAACTGTGATTCAGGTAGAAGAGGACACCTACCTGTATGAAGACGAGAAACCATATTCCCCATTACAATCTGTGTCTCCCCAAATATAATACCACAAACACTTTAGATTAGTAAGAGTAGGGACAGAGACCACCTGACAGTGCATACCAACATGTCGGGACCAGAGGTGGATTAGCCCCTCGGACGGCCCCTATGCATGTTAAGAAAAGAGTTCCGGGGTGTGTGCCAGGTGATAGGTAAAGGGACAGGAAAAATCATCATTAGAAATAGTCATTTTAGGGGGGACTGTAATGGATGTGGTTAAGCATGATCATGACAAAATGCCTATCTCAATAGATCAATTGTAATATATATGTTAATTTGCTTTTTGCTCGTTTGCCTTCCTCAAAACCTTACTCAGAAATTGGTGCTAAGCCCCCCCTCCCCCAGATCCGAAGTATGCAGTAGACGCAGTAGAAATAGGAACCAAGTTGGCGCCTCCTCTCGAGACTACACCCAAGATGAAGGAAGTTATGCATAAATGGATCTAACCAATGATAAGCTAGAATATATATAGAATATATAGAATATATAAACTAAAATACTTTTCTGCAATGCTACGCTTAAATATACACGTTCACATGTTAAATAAAACGATTAAAAGGAGAACAATAAAAACAGAAGTGATTTTAACACTGACTGAGTTGGCGTGATTTCATTTTATCTCCAAGAGTATACTCTATTGAATCAGGCCAGGCGGCAGATATAAGTACGGAACTTTTGATCCGATCTAAATTTGGAACCCAGTCCAAAATTCTTTTGGCCTAATTCTTGAGGCGTATCAATGGTTTGCACCTTGTGGTGAACCCTCTGTATTTGCTCTCATGAAGTCTTCTTGGTAGACTTGGATAATGATATGCCTCCCTCCTGGAGAGTGTTCTTGACTTGGCTGGATGTTGTGAAGGGTTTTTCTTCTCTATGAAAGATCCTACGATCACTCACCACTGTTGTTTTCTGTGGGTGTCCAGGCCTTTTTCTGTTGAGGAGCTCACCAGTGCAGTCTTTTTTTCTCAGAATGTACCAAACTGTTCATTTGGCCACTCCTAATGTTTCTGCTATCTCTCTGATGGATTTCTTTTTTTCTGCAGCCCAAGCATGGCCTGTTACACTTGCATTGAGAGCTCCTCTGAACACATGTTGTGTGTTAAGAGCAACAGCTCTCAAATGTGAATGCCACAGTTGGAATCAACTTCAGATGTTTTACCTGCTTAATCGATGATGAAATAACGAAGGAATAGCCCACACCTTGAGTCAATTGTCCGTTTACTTTTAGTCCCTTGAAAAAGAGGGGGCTGCATATTAAAGAGCTGTAATTCCTAAACCCTTCCTCCAATATGAATGTGTATAGCCTCAACTTAAAGCTGAAAGACTGCACTTTAAGCCCAGATTCTTTATTTAACCGTAAAAGTTTATTCTGCGAAACAGCCAAAATAACAAAACTTGTGGCAGTGTCCAAATATTTCTTGACCTAACTGTAAGTATATATATATAAATTACAATAAATATATTTAAGTGACATAGCTTTAGCTGTACCTTCCGAATTAGATCTACATTTTCTCTATCAGATATATAACAGATGAAAACCCCCACTACTGCAAACTGCTAAAAGAACAACCTATGTTTTTTTAGGCTGTATCTCTTGTACAGGCCTGAGCCTGGCACCGATCAGCTGGCAGTCAGCCACACATTAATATCCATCTCCAAAATTCCTAAAGCGTGACACCACAAAATTGAAGGACCTCCAAGACTATATGTTAGTGTGGTTATACATAGGAAGGCCCACATTTAATAAAACAAAAGTTAACTTTAAAAAACAGTGAGCAGAAAAGATGCCGAAAGCAAAGCTAGTTTTGCTTTTTATTCTGCTAACCTCCCTACAGTGAAATATCAACCTTATGTTATAAAGAAGCCGTGAGTTATTGGCTGGAGAGCATTTAACCTTTTTAGTTTTAGTCTTCTAGCACTAACATACAGCTTTATTGCACAATTCAAAAAGCAATGTGCAGAGTACTGTAGACTACGGAAACAAATCATGAAGCTTTCTTCATTAACTTGACTTCAACAAACTGAACTATGATTAGTTGCCATTTGTTACTTCAAGCTGAATTCCAAGCAAACAGCTAAATATACAATCAAATTACAGTCATTATGACCATCCACTTTTGTGATATATTCCTGCCATACAGTTAGGAGGGCGACACCACTTTCTCCTTTAAATTTTAGGAATACAGTGCTGTCACCTGCCTACCTTCAACATACTTATTGGACAATAAGAAAGCAGCATCACACTGATAAGTCATCCAATAGGAATACAGTGCTGTCACCTGCCTACCTTCAACATACTTATTGGACAATAAGAAAGCAGCATCACACTGATAAGTCATCCAATAGGAATACAGTGCTGTCACCTGCCTACCTTCAACATACTTATTGGACAATAAGAAAGCAGCATCACACTGATAAGTCATCCACCTTGTTCATTCTGCTCTCTCCGGCTGTCAGCATGTACCATGCTAGAATGCGTGAATGAAGTAGAGCCTGACTGTCTCCTTAGTGTGGCAATTCCCTCGTCCCTGTCTGAGTGTGGCTGTGCTTTGGATTATAAACGCCTGATATTAACACAAATTCTAGTACTCATTTGAGTTGTATGCAAAATACTTTTTTTAAGGAAACTACAACTGCATTGAATGGTAATTTTTATACCTACTTGAAGTTTAGATGTCACTTTGCTCACCATTGCTCTTTGCTTTGCCTAAAAAGATGAATGGAAAATGCTATATTTATAATATAACATCATTTTGGTAACAACAAAAAAATCCTTCCTAGCCAGTTTCATAGATTAAATGGATGACCTTCCATCTGCATATGATGTTAGTTAAGGCAACAAAGTAAACAACATTTTAAAAAATAAAATTTGTTTCTATTTAACTACTTAATAGTTAGAAGAGAAAATTGATGGCTGTAAGAGACCCTATTTCCTTACCTTACCTACTGGTAATTGGTTGCCTCCAGGACAGTCCAAGCAGCAAGCAAAGACATAGTCATTAAACAGGCAAGAGGTCAGTCCAGGCAGCAGAAAGAAATGTGGTGAAGAACAGGCAAAGGTAGACGCACAGGAAAAACAGATACTGGCAATGACAGCTAATGATGCACGTGGGAAAAACACCAGATGCAGAGTCTGTGAGGTTTAAATCTGCCACTGAGAGCAGTAACACCAATAGGAAGCATTGCAGGGAGGAGTGCCCTGTCAGGAGAAAGAGAAGATTCCTCAAAATGCATCACCATCTCCCATGATGGACTACAATCTCATGTTTAGTTTACTAATTTGTATTGAGATTTTAATCCATAGCAGGAGCGAGCTTGGAGGGGTGGCTACTTTACAACACACTCAAGGACCATGGAGAACAAAAGTAGCCACTCTCCAGAAGGAAGGACAGTGTCGGCACCAATTCAGAGATGATTTGAGGATCTACAGCCGAGTGATACACAAAGATAAATTTTTGTAAATAGTTAAGGTACTCATTGTTTTTTAATTTAAGAATTAGCTCCTGAGTTTTGTGCCACTTGTGAATTGAGCCTTGTGGAAGGAGTATGCAACATTTTTGGAGTCCTACCTGCTGATATTTCTGTTAAAAACGGACTCATAGATTTAATTAACTTCCTACTTCCTGCAGCTACTTCCTGACTTTCAGGACTGCTGAGTGTTATGGTCTACCTGCTATAATCACATGATCAGTTTCTGTGTTGCCATAAGAGAAAAAAAAGGAACAGCAGTTCAGCAAACTCACGAGCAGGAAATTACATGTATGGGGGGGGTGGGGGGGGGGGGGGGAATCCCTG
>NW_017306690.1:462139-467867 GCF_000935625.1 Nanorana parkeri | reverse complement strand
GGCAGATGTCTTTATTATATTGGATTTTTTTGGGCAGTTTTATAAAGTTATAGCTGACTGCCAACTGAAATGGAATGTACAATTTGTAAAGTGCTACAGAAATGAAACATGCAATTTGTAAAGAGCTGCAGGAATTGTTGGTGCTATATAAATACCTGCAATAAGATAAAATAAACTACTAAATGGCCAATTGATTGCAAGATAATTGGAAAGTAAGAGAAAATAACAAAATGGCTTGTGTAGTAATTATATTTGTAATGTCAGTTGTTTTTAAGGAAAGTGGAGATTCCCTTTAAAAATTGTATTTGTACAACACTTTGAAATCTCATGGTCTCAATTGCTTTGAGGACAAAAAGGATGTCACCTTCCAAGGAACATTCATTTTGCTGCCCTTTTTGTGACTCACATAAATCCTATTTCAATAATTCATACATGGTTTAATTAAATATCTCCTTTTGTTCTGCTGAATGGGTTAATGCCAACATGAGGTAGTATAATTGATGTTGCCAATACACAAAACAAAGGGCCCTCTTTCCAGGCATGGCCTCCCAAAACCACAATTACCACAGAAAGCATATCTTAAGTAATGCATCTTAAAATTTGCAGGCAATGTTATAAACACAGCTGTGCAAAGGTTAGCGTATAAAAAAAGAATTCTATCCAATTAGCACGCTCCTAGCTGTTTAAAAGCCCCTTTGGCACTTTTACTGTTGTTTTGGTCAGGAACATTTAAATGTCTCTTTTTCCTCTTTCTGTTTCAGATTTTATGCTTTTATGAAAAATGAATTTTCCGTAACATGAATGGATTTAATTTCCATTTCAACTGACATTTTACTATTTTTCCACTCAAATGCCCTGGATGCTCTTACATAATTGTATTGTAAATGAACAATTGCCACAGGTGCTGAATTAAATAAATAACTAGTATCATTGCTGTGACTAAAAGACCTAAAAATTACAGAACATGCCTTCTAACACTGCCCATTTCATTATGTGCACAGTGTCTTTCTCTGGCTCTTCATACATACAGTCATTAAAAGGTTTTATACCAAGGTTTGCCCTTCAGCTGTAAATCTCTCCTCCTGTTAAGCTGTCTGCTGCAACAGATGCAAGTTATCTCATGACAACCATCTTTATGGTGCATTTAGCAGGCCTCCTCTATTCCTTCCTGTATTGTGATATCTGTGTAACAAGGTTAACTTGTAAAGTTGGCTATTATAGGAATACAGTTTCATGTTCTTTTAAAGCTTTCTTACAGTAGCAATGAATAATTTTAGAACAGGAACATTTCTTTGATGTTCTATAACAATAAATTAACAACAGAAGCACTTTCACATTTGCAGCAGGATTTTTAACACAATAATGCAAAAATGTTAGATGTTGACTAACTAGATAGAAAATGGCTTCTTTCACCTCTAACCAATGTTTATCAGGGGTTCCACTGCCTAGAGGTATCTTCAGAAAGAGAATGTTCACTTGATCTGGCTGTTTAGACCTAATTGGATAATGTTTATATGCCTGTAGGCCTTCGTGAATGTCTGATGGCTGAGCCCGAGAGATTTTCCCTCTAGTTTTTTCCATGATAGGGCAGCTTCTGCAGTGCTCAACTCCTCCCCCCTCCCATAGCCCTCATATGGCTGATGGTCCGATCGCACATTCATGACGTAGTGTAGCAAGCAGCCTTGGGCCTTTGCCATCTGCTTGTTATTACTGAGCACTGCAACTGAGTTCTTTGTATCGGCCACCTGCCTGAATCCAGAGTGTTTAGGTAGACTGATGAACACTCAGTCTGCACCTGATCAACTCTTTAAGTATCTGATCATGTCCTGGACAGATCATATGCACATCTGATTGTGACTTGTGTCTGATTGTTCATGTCCTAAAATTCTCTGGTGAATGTTTGGACTGCATTTCTATTCAATTTCTGGGTTTATCCTGATCATTTATCTGTAAACTCTGCTAGTTCCAGTCTATGTTCTCTCAGTCTATCTGGAAGTGGACTTTGTTTAGATTTGGTTGGTCTGTGCCCGATCTCACCATCAAAAGTACAGAAGTAAAGCTTCAAAAAAATTTGGCAGGCTTTCTAAGGCAGAAGGTACTATGTAAGTCTCTTCTGACATAAAAGCTTCTTTCTGTCAGTAATTTCTTGGGTCTGTACGCTAAGCATGCACACCTCAACGCACAGACCCAGGATGCCAAGGTGCAGGAATTCTCATGTGCATGCCAATCAAGTGACTTGAAACCCGGAAGAAGACCAGAGAGAAGATGAAAGGAATGCAGTGCTGGAGGGAATTGCTTTTTTGGCAAGTAAGTCTGCCATAATGTGATAATATGCTGTGCACACTAGCACATTGTGGCTAAAATCTCTGAGGGATGGGGGAGGGGCTTTCATATTAAATGTCCTTAAATTCACTTTAACTATCTGTCTGAGGACTTACACTGATCTAGCACCATTTCTGCCAGTTAGTTGATTGTTGTCCCTGGTGATACAGTAGGTCCGCCAAACTTTGTGTCATCTAGTGTCTATAGGGAACTCATCACAGATGTACTCTTTTATCAGTTAACCCACTCCTCCAACTTTATACAAACCCAGATAGCAAGCAATTGAGCTGCAAGTTTGAAAATGACTTGCTAAACTATTGCAGACTTGCCAAGCTTCACAATTTTGTTGCACAATTACAGCAAGTCTGCATTGCAAGTCTCCACACCAGCGAGCTTGCAGAGCTATTGCTAAGACCTGCAGGACTCTTGCTGTAGACTTGCCAAGCATATTTGCTACAAATTCAAAAAGTGTCAACTAGAACTTGTGATGCAAGTGTTCTGCAAGTCTACAACTTGCCAGGAATATGTGCAGCAAGTTAACAAAAATTACAATTTCACCCTGCCACAAGTTTGTAGCAAGTTATCCTTGTATCTGGGAAGTCAGTGCTCTGCCACTTTTAATATTTTATGGTTGGCAGGGCCAGGAAGAAAAATCTAAATAGGCACGTTTGATAACTGGTTGGGTGCTAGAACACTCTACATTCCAACTCTATTGGCCCCAGAAGGAATTTCATTTCATTTAGTCTTGCAGTACATGTCTGCATAGAGCCTGGTGTTGTCAACCATTAATGCCACCCTGCACTAAAATCGAAATGATAGAGTGAGTACTGTATACTCCCTTACATGCACAGATTATATAATGTGGAAAATACATACATCATGAAGTTTGCACAGGGCTAATACACCTATGCAGTCTGCCCTCCATTCCAGCAATTCTGCTGCTCTCTTTTAGTCATGGCAGTGCCTCCCCACAGACCATCATGATAGAATGCAAACCCATAGTTCTAATTAGGGATGTTCAGATACCAAGTACCGCACTCGGTACAAGTACAAGTACCAGTACAAGTACAGATACTTATCCAGCTCCAGGAATAGACTAGAAAAAAAATGTGACAGTTTTTCTAAAACAATACAGGCTAATGATTTCAGGACAGTGATGTAGAGCCAGAGCTATGTCACAGCTGCAACCCTTGTAGTTCTCGTGAAAATGCCAAGTATTGACACTGGTATCTGAACTGATATCGGGACTTCCCTAGTTCTAATATATAAAGTTGTCATTCCTATGTCTTATTTCGGTATCCAGATACTCAGGCATACACCATACAAGTATCTTTACTTTCCTCATCAATCTTCTCTTCCACTCTGCTCAGCATTCCTCACTAAAATGGCTGTCATGCTGATCCTATTATCTGGACCTCACATCAGGCTGCAGGGGTGTTTCAAAAGCCCATAATCTTCACTCTGAACGTTATCATGTTTCAAAATGTACAAAAACATACAAAATGTTAATTTCTAGAAAGTTCAAGCACATTACATATCTGCAGTATCAGTAAAATAAATTAAATATTTAAACATTAAATGTGTTTTTATTTTTAATTCTGTCTGAAATTGCCAAATTCAATGATATCACCAATGTACCATGGAATTATACATATGCAGCTTATAACCACATGTTTATTAGCCTGGATCATGAATTTGCATTTTCAATGTTGTTCTTCTGCAAATAATCCCTAAAAAGCTCAGACAACATTGTGGCATGGTAAGAATGTAATCAGAAATGCAGATAAGAGGGATCTAATGGAACAAATGGCAAGATTCAGAAACCAGAGACATTTAACTGGGTAGATTCCCAAACACTGGGATATGAAGCGTTGGCTGCTACAGAGTTAGTATGTGAACCTTTTGATGATAAGAAAAAGTGGAATGTCCCTTCCCAAATGGCTGCACTTGCCCCTGGACATTTTTTTATAGGTGTCAAAAAACATTCATGGAAAATAAGAAAAACTGAAAATAGTGAGAAGTTGTTTAAGATGATCAATCAAATTTCATCATTTGTTCTCTAAAAATATAACAAAGAGATTGAATGGTCCCTATGGCCAGCTTATTACTTTTTTCCCAGTTTTTTTTTTTTATATATAAATAGCCCTCAAAAGCAACCTGTAGACCTATCTATTCAGAAAGGCATATAAAACTGATCCAGCACATCTCTATCGCAATACATGAGTTTGCAGGACATCTCCCTGAACTAATTTTACTACAACACAAGTGCTGCTGCCAAGCCTTTGTTTATTATATCTATTCCTCCTCTTCTTAGAGCATAAGCTTCTTTGGCCAGTGCCATTCCCTGCTGTTTCATGTGTTGAAATATATTTTAATATAATTGGTATAGACCCTGGATGCCCTAACTATGTTAATCAATGCAAGACATTGGAGCTATAATTAATGGTAAATGATAATGGTTTGAGGTTTACTTTTATTTTCGATTATAGTTGAACTTTTTTTAGTTTTTTAACTTTTTCTATATTTCTGTTTTTTTATTATAAATATATATAATTCTTGTAAACATTGCAAACCTGGTAAAGGATTGGCCCCACATCTAATCGCTGACCAAATCTTGTTGCCTTAATCTCCATAACATTAGCAAAATTCGCCCCTTCTTAACAAATTAGACCTACCTATTTATTTACTCTCTAGTCATCTCTCACCTCAACTATTGCAACCCCCTTTTTGTTGGCCTACCATTACACAAGCTATCCCTTCTTCAAACTGCCGTGAATTCTGCTGCGAGACTCATTCACTTTACGTCCGTTCAGTAGCTTCTGCCTCCTCTGCCAATCCCTCCACTGGCTTCCAATAACCCAAGGTATAAAATTAAAAATGATAACAGCAGCATACAAAGCCATCCAAAACTATGCCCCCCAGCAACATCACCAACCTCATCTCAAAATATCACCCAAACCACCCTTTCTGCTCTTTCTTTTTTTTTTTTTTTGGCAGCAAGCTGTTTTTTTTTTGTTTTTTTTTAAATCAGAAATCAGCTTTAGTGTATAAAAGAAAACAAGGTACAATGAGACATCTCCAAAAACATAGTAACATTGTCAACATACAGTAGAAGTAGAAGGTGAACATTGATCACAATAAGGCACCATTACATGACAGATCAGAATCTCACAATGTCATTAATATATATAATCGGTGGCCACGATATGTATATCTGATACATCTACTACGATCTGTAAGATATTACGGACGGGTGTCCTGTGTATCGTGGGCCCAGACTGGCGTGTAGCAAAAGGGCAGTTCCCAACAACGTAGCTCGTCTCCGTTAGTAGTTGCCAGTTCTGCTGCGTATTTCGTTTACATGAACAAAGTATCTCGTTTGCTCGGCAACGGTGGGAACCACATG
>NW_017306690.1:436717-456522 GCF_000935625.1 Nanorana parkeri | reverse complement strand
CGGCGGCGCCCTTGATGGTGGTCTCTGCTGGTTCCTGGCTCCGCGAGGAACCCGTGGGGGAAGAGGTGCCGTCTCCGAGAATTCATCTGGGAACTCTAGCCAGTTGGGGACGTCCACAGGGTCCACATCCAGGAAACGAAACAGTGCCGGGAGCTGGTCAGGTGAATGTAGCTGGAAGGAGGCGTCATCTCGGCGTACGATGAGGTGGAACGGGTGTCCCCAGCGATACGTGGCTGATGCGGAGCGAATAAGGTCCAGCAGGGGACGGACTGTGCGTCTCATGCGGAGAGTATGGCGAGAGAGATCCGGCATTATTTTGATGGTGGCACCGTCAAAATCGGAGGGGCCATGCCGCCAGGCCTGTCTGACGATTTCCTCCTTTATGGCGAAAAAATGAACCCTGCAGAGAACATCTCTTGGAGCAGAGGGTGTGGGAGGACGGGCCCCGTTAACCCTATGGACCCGGTCAAGCTCCAGGGCCGCATCATGGGGCTTTCCCAGGAGGGCATTGAGAATCGCTGTCACGGTGTCTCTAAGGTGGACTCCAGCCGTAGCCTCCGGTATGCCTCGTAGGCGCAGGTTGTTTCTGCGGTTCCGGTTTTCGGAGTCGTCTAGGCGCAGGTGCATGGATAGCAGGCGGGTGGTCGTCACTCTCGCATCTGCCTCCAGGGCGTCCATTCTGGTCGATAGTGAGGATGTGACGGACTCCACTGACGTGACCCGGGTATCCACCTCCGTGATGCGGTGGGTAAGATCATGGATTTCCTTCGTCAGGGCCGCAACAATGGAGGAAGCCATGTTATCTAGGTCTCTCTTAGTGGGTAGATGTGGCAGCAAGCCGCTCAGGCCTCCCCCGTCCTGAATGACCAGGCCCGGCACATGTGGGATCGCCGATGGGCCGGGCGGGGACTCTAGCCGCGGCGTGTCCGGGAGCAGGGCCAAGGACAGGGGGCTGTCAGGATCGTGGGACTCCCCTGTGTCAGCAGTCAAAGGCAGTGTGGTACGGGTCTGCTTCTTACCCGACTGGAGACCGGCCGTGGAGGAGCGTGTGAGCGCCATCTTGGAGGCCGCCGCGGGAGTCGGACCCGGTGATTTGCGGGCAAAAAAGTCGTAGATCAAGGCAGAGCGGGGGTCACCGTGAGTACCGCAAGCCTTCGGCTCCTCGGGCATGGGTAAATTGTGGAGATAAAGTCAGCTAAAACGTAGATCCAGCTTGGTGGTCACAGAGCTCCCCTAAAGCGTGTCTTCACAGCTCCATGTCCAGGCCACTCCCCCCTTTCTGCTCTTTCTAATACCTCCTGCCCCCTTGTCATTTCCTCCCATGCTCACCTTCAGGACTTCTCCAGAGTCTCTCCCAAATTCTCCCAGGACTTCTCCCTACCCAAATTTGCCCGGCAATCTGCTACTCTGTCTGCTTTTAGGCAATTCCTGAAAACTCATCTCTTTGGGTAAGCCTATCACACTTCCTCCTAAGTATCACACATCTACTCTTTTCTTCTACTGCTACCTGCATAAATCATCATGTGTATCAGGTGCCGATACAGAACACTTTTACGTGTACTTGTACTCAATGAGAATGCCCCGATACTAAAGGCCAACACTTGCTGGCCACTGCAGGCAGCCTGCTGGGGACCTCAGGCAGCTGTCTTTGACAGTGTCGGTGTGTCTGCATATCACCTGCTGCTCCTTCCCGAGACCAGTAAAGCAAAGGACAGCCCCCCACCCGCATGTACATCCCTGGGCCCCGGTACACACCTGGTACCCATCCGTTCAGCCCTGCAGAGCCCGGCACCTGCCAACAGAGACCGGCACCCACCTGTGCAGCCCTGGAGAGACCCACATGCAGCCCTGGAGAGACCCACATGCAGCCCTGGTGAGATCTGCATGCAGCCCTGGTGAGATCTGCATGCAGCCCAGGTAAGACCTGCACGCAGCCCTGGTGAGACCAAAACGCAGCCCTACTAAGACCCAAATGCAGCACTGGTGAGACTCAAACGCAGCCCTGGTGAGACCCCCATCGTAGCCCTGGTGAGACCCAAATGCAGCCCTGGTGAGACCCAAATGCAGCCCTGTTGAGACCCAAACGCAGCCCTAGTAAAACCGCATACAGCCCTGTATGATTGCTATATAACATAGAGTGGTGGGATCTGTAGTCCTCTAATGCTGGTTGCCATTATCCATTGCTAAATCATCATGGATTGCTGAGATTTGTAGTCCTCCATTGCCGGTTGCCATACTCCATTGCTGTATAATCATGGATTGATGGGATTTGTAGTCCACTTTTGCTGGTTGCTATTCTCCATTGCTAAATAATCATGGATTGAGTTACAGTTACAGTTCTTCATAATTATAAAGAAACTGTCCTAAAATCAAATGTCACATGTCCTATTAAAAAAAAGTATTGGTAATTGGTATCGGCAAGTACCTGTGCGAAAGTACTTGTACTTGGTCTTGAAAAAATGGTATTGGCACATCCCTATTTTTTTGCCATAGTTCTCTTTAGGGTCACAGGAGGACATACACTAATGTCCTCCTGTGACCCAAAACTCAGCATATAGCAGGCTATTGCCCACTATATGCTGACAGCGCAGAGCCATGAGGCAGCCGGGATGGATCCCAACAATAGTGTCAGGATCCACCCCGCTGTCTGATTGACAGCGGGCTCTGCCTCTCTAGAGGCAGAGCCAGCTGTGCCCGCCCCACCACTCCCTGCGGGGAGTGGTGACTGACAGTCATTACTCTCTGCAGGGAGAAGGTCCGGAGCTCAGCGATCAGTTCTCAATCTATAGAGTCTACGTGTGACATCTTCAGTGCCACATGTCGGCTCTAATTATGGGGATGAGTGTATTTCACTCTCCCCATAATTCTCCTTTAAGCCCTTGCACTGAGCCTTTTTTGTGCTTAGTAGTTTGAGTCAGTCAGTTTTGCAGGAGATGGTTAGGGGAATTATAAGGCTCCTGACAGCCCCAGTAACATGGAGTCAATTCCTCCTTCTTAAAGTTCCAATGCATGAACTGTTCAGCCCTTCAGGAAATGAGTAAGGATATGTACTGACTCAGTTTAAACCAATATATATTAATATCTATTTATGGGTCTGGTTGTTTAGCACAGGAGATTCAGACAGGTTTGCTTCCTTTTCTGGTTTTAACATGTGTATTTTACAGTAACGTAGATTCCACAATGATGCCATGTTTTTCCAAATACATTAGCATTTATATCATTTATGCTTTTTTAGCAGGTGCAGCTAGATCTAAACACAGTATTCCAACTGTAATAATAAGGGTATAATGCACAAAGAAAATTAAATGTGCAATATCCTTTATGTTTCCCCTAAAATCTATATGATAATGAAATAAAGTGTCTGCAAAGAATGCTAAGATTCCCAGAATAGCTGATCCCACAGATTAGCTCCAGGTTGGCTTCTCCCAAAAGAGCTCAGCTTATTGGAAAAGTGCGTTTGTCAGCCCAAATACCAATGTGAAGCAATATTTATAAGAAAACACTTCCAGAAATATATTGTCCATCTAAAGTGCATGGGGGAGGAAGATGCAATATTAGGACCATATGTGTAAGATATGAAGACATGCCTTTACTCAGACTAGACGTGGTGGGTAAGGCCAGTCCCTTGACTCTGAGCACTGCTCCCACTGGACTCTGCCTATTGATTTGATTGATTTAAGCTTAAAGATACAATCTCTGTGTTTATAATACAGACTGTGCCTTGCCTTGCCGAGTAATGCCATTTGACATTCCTTTGAGATGTGTTTCTACCCTTACAGCTACATTATATCATAGTATACTATAGTGGATGTGATTAATGGAAAACAATGTGAAATGAAGAGCATGATAGCACTTAACAAGATCCTTTCTATTCCTGGCATCATTGAATTGGAACATTACCGCTATATTGACATACCATTCTATAACATTTCAGTTGTAAAAACATACATGTGTAATTTACCAAGATAAAAGCAAATATCATACTGGTGTTTGTAGATACACCCCATCTCTGGCTCACAGAGGTGTCCATTATATGTCTACACTCATCATATTCATCCTCTGCAAGATTAGGATTTGAGCACAGTTGGTTAAGTTCTAAGCAATAGCATGATGCTTGCAGGTTTTATGATCCAAATTGTATTTTCTAGATACATGTGCTAAAAATATTACACACAGCTGAACATTTCTAGACACATTGCCATAACCACAACTGTATTGAAAACAGAGATGCTGTATCATTAACAATAATATACATTTAAACACATCCACCATGTGTGGCAGGAGCAGTGCGTTGGCACTGGCAGGTTGAAATTGTAAACTGTATGACATACACAAAATTATGCAATATTGTAGGTGTTCATTAAAAGAGAATTCTATCGAATATGAAAATGTAGCTTTTGTTGAACCTTCTAAATCAAATCTGGTGACCACAATTAATGTACTTAGGGTCTGGTGATAAAGCAGCTCAAGTTGTTACTAGTATCATGCACATGCGATGCATCCTGTGCCTTAATATATTAGCTTTCAGCAGGGTGCAGTAACGCTCAGTGTGGTTCTTATTCCTAAAACTTAACTTGCACTCCAAAATTTAAAGGGTCAGTCTAACCAAAATGGAGATATCAGTTTTTGGCAGATAGTGACAGTTTTAAAGTTTCCTGTAACTCTGGAGGACCCTGCTTGTGATCTGTGCTTCAATTCCTGCATCTTAAAACCTGCTGTGCCCATAATGAAGTATTTCCACTATTGTTTTTTTTTACATGTATGGTAAATGCAGCATTGGAGCTGGAACATGCAAAGGTGGGCAAAGAAACCAAACCTCTGGTGGACAGGAATTATGGCTGGAAGATTTCACTGCTGGAGTATTCAAGTCATATAACAAACCACTTCTAATGGAAGCATCACATTTGGACAGACTAACATTTATCTTATCACTTAAAGGAGAACTATGGGGTTAAGGCTTTTCCCCATAGTTCTCCTTAGGGTAACGGGAGGACACAAACTAGCGTCCTCCCGTCACCCTAGGCTCAGTATACCGCGAGCTGTAGCTCACGGTATATTGAGATGCCGCAGTATACCGCGAGCTGCTGCTCGCGGCATACTGAGACGCCGCAGCTGAAGCGGATCCCGACAATTATCTGCGATCGCCCAGCTGCGTGACTGACAGCTGGCTCTGCCTATCTAGAGGCATAGCCAGCTGTACCCGCCCCCTCCCCCGTCCGTTCCGCCAGTCAGCGCTGGCGGAGCGGGGAGGGGGGAATCCAGCCCCTCCCCTGTGACGGTTCTCTGCCGTGACCGGAGGTGAGCAACGCCGGTATGCCGACCTGTGACAGTCTCATTGTCACAGGTCGGCTAGAACTATGAGGTGAGTGAAAAGCACTCATCTCATAGTTCTCCTTTAAATATCTAAAGCCTAGCCTTAAAGTGAATGAATACTTTTGCCCATGCAAAGCAACATATTCACTTTAAGGAGGCCCCCTCATACTATATATCCTTACATTGCTTTCACTCCCTTGCCACTCTGTTTAGTCACCGAAAGTGAGGAATGAAGCCCTGGGTAAGCTTTGTTACAGAGAGTCCCATGTGACAGCAGAGGGCCAATCACCAATCACACTGTCACATTAACTGAGAAGAGTGAGTCACATGCTCCTCCATACCAGGAAGTACTAAGTATTTTCTTTGCTTAGTGGTGGTTGATGGTAGCAACTAGGGATGCTCCGATAGTGATACAAGCATTGGTATCGGCGGTGATACGGAGTATTTGCATGAGTACTCGTACTCGTGCAAATACTCCGATACAAAAAACGAGTACCTGTGCTGCGTTCACCATCTTCAAGGACCCGAAGCAGCCGCACACAGGACCTCCATAGCGTCTTCAATGAAACAAGAAGGCTGCGACCTCCTCCTCCAAGTCCTCAGTCATCTGCTCCATTCTGACCTCTTCTCCCGCTGATTGGCCGATTGGATGATGACAGGCTTCCTCACCAGTCACTCCTGACTGGTGAGGAAGCAAGTCACTCCTGACTGGTGAGGAAGCCTGTCAATCATCCAATCGGCCAATCAGCGGGAGAAGAGGTCAGAATGGAGCAGATGACTGAGGACTTGGAGGAGGAGTTCGCGGCCAAATGTGACCCGTATGCAGAATTGGATATAGCTGTGCCCCACTATACACTGTGTTCTGGAGTCTGGACATGTGCTCATCTACTTTCCCCACTATGGTGATACAAGCCTTAGTTAGCAATGGCATGATAAATATTAATTTCATGTTCATTTCATGTTCTTCATAATATTAAGAAACTGACCTAAAATCATGATGTTGTATTGCTTTAGAAAAAATGTGACCTGTCCCTTTAAGAAAAAGTATCGGTAATTGGTATCAGCCAGTACTTGAAAAAAGTATCGGTACTCGTACTCGGTCTTAAAAAAGTGATATCAGAGCATCCCAAGTAGCAACAGTGTGAGAAGGAAAGATGTGCTGGGAAGAATAAAAGCAAATCTGTTGCATTGCCCAGGATGGGCAGAGCAAAGGTTTGCTTTAACCCTAACACTTAGGCTTAACCCCAGGCCCTTGGCCCTACAGTTTGCTAGTTTTCTATATAGAATCAAGAATCCATAGCTGAGCCTGGTAGGGAATGGTGTCATCAAAGATTACAGAACAGAAATGTTTCAAATCAACTGCATGCAAACACACCAAAAAAAATTCCCTTTGGCAATAGGTTTAAAAGGCTAAAAGTAAAACCCATGTGGCTTACGTCCAATGTTAAAAAATCCTAAAGAAAAAACTTAAAAAAATAAGAAAAAAGCAATTTAAAGAATATAAAAATGAAGGAACACTTTCATAATTTCAAAGTTACAAAGAATATATAACAAATATGTAAAAAGGAAATCACTATTGCAAAAATTCAACATAAACCACAAGTTTGAAGGAGAGTGAGACAACCCCCAAAATTCTAAATATTAAAAGATCAGGTCAAAGCATGTAGGCGCCTTCCAAGATAACTCAGATTTGGTGACTGGGGACTAAAATAATGCATATCTATTAAATATCTTCTTCTGCTCTGTGTACAAAGAATAATGGTGGAGTTCTAATCCATAATGGGGGTAATATTGCCACAGCCTCAAAGGAACCACAACGGCTCAAAATGGAAATGGTCCATAAACAGTTAGACAAAATCAAGGTAAATAAAGCCAGATGGCTCACATCCACATGCCCTCAAAAAAGTTCATCTTTGTTATAGCCATTGTAGAGACTCTTTAATGTCTGATTTGGTACTAATATATTGGCACAAGACCAATGTGGTGCCTGTATTTAAAAAGGGATCAAAGTCTTTACCAAGTACCTACGAGACTGGGTTCGAATTTACGGCAATGCAGGGTTTGCCACAAACTCTGGCTGTATGCAGTTCATCTAAACGGTGAATTTCTGGGCAGTTTCACCCAAACACCAAATTCATAAATAATTAGGGTTGGCAAATGTGCCAGCTCCCTCTCTATAAAAATCAGTTCTCATTTAAGCCTATTGTCAGTGTGTCTTGGAGCTGCATAAGCTAGGGATAGAGCTAAAAGTCAAAGTGATTTCAGGGAGTAATAATTGCTTCTGTACAGTGCTACATACAGAGATATGCAGTACTTATGTATACACAGTGTTGTATAGTGCCACTGCTACATTACAGTGAATTGCAGTGTAGTTGGCTAGAGAGGACGAAGTGTACCTCTGCCCGCCGCTGCCCCCCTCCCCATATTCCAAATAATGTTCAGTGCTCCATTATCGTGAATTACATTACCGTATATGCCATCCATTGTATTCACAGTGAATAGACCCAATACAGTCCTTTCCAGGACTACTTTGTGTTTGTGTCAGCAACAAGTTCTCTTGCTCTTTAGCTGCTCTCCCCTTTACAACTATTTTTAAAAAGTTCCTGTCAAAAAATATAAAAGGGTTTTTTTTTTTTGTTTTTTTTTTGGAGGGAGGTATAAGCTAGACTTTCATGTCCTTCTTCATGATGCATAGCCCAGGCCTGGCTATGGGCAACAGTCACAGGCAGTGCGTAACACATATGATCAGTCTTTATATGGGGTCCAGGGCAGACACGGACACCATTAAAACAAACAATCCTCAACTACTGGGTGTTGAGGACAGCTTGCCCAGTATGCACTCGAGCTGCTGGGCTGCCCTGCTTCCAATGTGCTTTCAGAACAGGCATTTAATGCAGTGTGTGATTTTTCTTATTAAAACTTGCCTGGTCTCTCCACATTTACAGCAACCTGAAAAACTGCTTTCATACTGTGCATGGAGCCTATAAAATATTTTGGTGCCTGTCATTGCTCATTTTTAAAGTAGACAAAATAAAATGTTATCATGAATGCGTAGAGAGTAAGTACGATATTTTACTGTCTTTTTTTTCTGGGAAGTAAATACACTCTAAATTTGATTTTTGTTTTATTAAAAGCTGACTATTGTCTCTTCTGTTCTAAACTCAGCCTAGCAAAGGTGCTTAAAGGCTTACCTTTGGGACCATGTTTCATGGTACACCCATATTCAGGGTGTTGCTGCTCTTTTTTTAAGCTCGGTGCAGCTGTGTGTGGCTCTGCCCACACAACCACGTCATCCATTCACAGATCCTTTGACAGGAACTATGAATGGAGAAACTACAAGTCCTATCAGTCACTGCAGCGGAGGGAGTTGTAGTTCTCAATGGAATGTAAGTGTGGTCACTGCACTTGTAGACCATTCATTCTAGCAGGAGCCAGAGCTTTGCACCGTGATCCACTGATCATCGGCTTGCTTTGGCTCCCTTCACTTCCCTTGAATTCAGCCAAACAGCCTCAGCACGTTCCTGCTGAACCGAAGAGAAGAATCCGTTCTCCTCAGCCAATCCAACATCTGGATCTGCTGAGGCAAAGGTTTGGCAGTTAACTCACTGCTGTTCACCCCTATTCTTATAGGGGCCGGACAGCAGAGAGTGAATAGTGAATAGAATGAAAACTGACATGTAAACAAAAGAAAAAAAAACAGTGTGGGGTCCCTCTCCCAAACCATATCAGACCCTTTAGGTCTGGTAGGAATGTTAGGAGGGACCCCCAAGTTACAAAAAATGCGTGGAATTAACCCCAAAAGTCATACCAGACCCCAAAGATGGAAAAAAAGTAGGGTCCCCCCTAAAATTTCCAGTCAGACCCTTAACCTGGGCACTAGCCTGGCGGGGCAGAAAAGGGGGGGCGAGCAAGCACCCCCCCTCCTTGTGCCATACCAGGCCACATGGAAAAGCACCGTGTCCCCATGTCAGAATCCTGGCCAAGTGCTGGTGGGGGTCTGTGGGCAGGGGGGCACCCACATGCCTCCCCCCTTGTGAATAAGTAAGGGGACATTGTACCCCTTCTCATTCATTAAGAGTGAAACAAAAAGTAAACAGACCAGACTTTTTTTTTTTAAATCCTTTTATTGAACAAAATACACAATACAACAGTTTTTGACCAGTCCTTTAAATTATCCAACGCCGCAATCCAGCGTCAATCACGTTGTCCAGTGATGTAATCCAAGGTCAATCATGATGAACGCTGACGCCGACTTGCCAAAATGAAAAAAAATGGTGGCCTGGAAAAGCACCCTTCTAATGCCGAGGTCATGTGGCCTGGTATGGCGCTGTGAAGGGGGGGAGGGAGGGCACTCGGCTCGTCCCCTCCTTTTCCTGCCCTGCCAGGCTAGTGCCTGGATTAAGGGTCTGGTTGGGATTTTAGGGGGACCCTACTTTTTTCCCCATCTGTTTGCCATTTTGGGGCATTGGGGTTCCCCCTTAAAATTCCTACCAGACCTAAGGGTTCTGGTAGGACTATTGGGGGGAACCCCATGCATTTTTTTTTACTCGGGGGTCCCCTTTAAAATTCCTATCAGACCTAAAGGGTCTGGTAGGAACTGGGAGGGGCACCCCGTGCTGTTTTTTTTAATTCAATTTTTTACAACTTGCGGGGAGAACGGTCCGATTCGGCTCAGCCGGGCTGAACGCATATGCTTCAGCACGGGTGAGTGCTTCACCTGCCTTTTGGTCACTGTATGGGCTATTGTGAATAGCCCGTACAGCAGTCCTTCAGTTCAGCTGAACCATAGGCTTCCCGCAGCCGAGGCGATCCGAAGGATTAGCCGAATGCTCAGCTTAACCCTTTGGCTCCTTTGTGAATAACCCCCTGTATGTGACTGTTTATACAATATGAACCGTGCACTGAATGTGTTATTGTAGTTGCTGTGTGAGGTTTGATGCTATCGAAAGATAGGAAGACATGGATGCTTTAAATTACTGTATTTTGACCTTGTGTATTAATGAATAATGTTTTTATGGAAAGTTTTTGAAATAAGCACGTCTTGAAATAAACCTCATTATTTATTTTGTCTTTCTAATGTAATAATAACAAAATATAAACTTTAAATTGCTAAAATCGTAAATAAGATGTGGTTGTGACAAGAAGGACCAGTAGAAATGGTAGAAATAATACCAATGCAGTGTGCACTATATTCCATTCTTCATTTAGTGTTAAAAAATACTCTTCATTGCGTATATTTGCCTTAAATAGCTGCATGCATTCTGTCAAGTTTAAAATGTGGTTTACTCCAACAGCTGGAATGCTGTCTGTGTAGTCTGGACAAGATTTCTTATTTTTGTCTGTGTTATATATATTTAGATGTAGATTTGTAAGAAAAACTGCATGCTGTGTGTCCCTTTTAAAATGAGTCCTGCTCCAACTGATTTAATGCTGACCCAATACAATATTTCTGGCTCTTGCCTCCACTATAATCTTTTATTTCTTGATAAAAATTGCCTTGCCTCTATCTTGAGCAGACTAAAATGATGTGCAGCATGTCGGTGCTAAGTTTTTGGCTCTTGTCTCTGACATAATCCCATGTCATTTTTTGTGTCTTGATAATAAGTAACTCATCTGTCTCTCCCTCTTCAAATGCGGCCTTCTAAATGTTGGTTGCGCTTTTGACGTGTTTTTGTGCACTCTGTGTTGCCATTATATGTAACACACGTTATGATGTGAAACATGTTTTGCCACTGTTTGGTGATTGTTATGAAATTGAGGAATTACGCTTTATTTTGTTAGACGTTTAAGACCCCTTTCACATGAGCGTTCCGATTGGGTCCTCCTGTCAGTTTTTCAGCTGGACCCGATCAGTTGTTAAATGCAAGTCAATGGCCAGCCGTGTGTAAACGACTGAGCGTCCATTTACCAGTTAGCCACGAATCAGTTCTAGCCTATTACTGCTAGATAAATAAAAGCATATGCCACACCAAAACTACTTATAAAGATTTTCCTGGTACCAAGTAAGATTAATCAGACAGAGGTGCTGCTGCTTTATGTAAAAAGGAGTAAGGAATAATGTACAACGTAAAACTTAAAAAACGTACAGAGGAACATACTCTTGTGTAACACTACATAAAGGTTCCTTAAGCATGTCATTTAAAGAATTAGTTTTTGTCACCCTCAAAGTTGCATATCCTGGGGAGCCTTCTACCCGCTAAACAGTATTTGTAACAATTTTTCTTTTTTTTTTTTCATTTACAGTATATGTGTTCACCCTGGCAATGCCCACCTCCCCAAGCCCTTTGTTTTACACTCCCTTGCCTATTAGCTTTGAAAAAGAGAGCATCAATTTTGAAGATTTATCTCCCATTGACCTCTATGGGGTTCACCCAAGCAGATTTGCCCAACAGTGCCTGTAAGTGTAACTTCTATAGTTGGGAAGATACTTGAAAGTTTGATAAAAGACAAGTTTTTGCTAGAAAACAATATTATAAGCGATAGTCAGCATGGATACACGAAAGACTGAAGTTTTCAAACAACTCTTTTTCTTTTTATGAGGAAGTAAGCAAAAGTCTAGACAGAGGAGTTGCTGTGACTATAGTATACATGGACTTTTTAATAGCATTTGACACAGTTCCCCACAGACAGCTAATGGCATCCACCCATCAGTTGACATTTTGCCATCATATGTGAAAATCGCTATTGCAAGTGTCGGCAAAGCGTCAGAGAGCCGTGACAGGATCAAGAGGTGAGCGAACGCCGGTATGTGTTCGCTCACCTCCTGATCTACTGAGCCGACCTGTGACAATTAAACTGTCACAGGTCGGCTCAGTAGATCAGGAGGTGAGCGAACACATACCGGCGTTCGCTCACCTCTTGATCCTGTCACGGCTCTCTGACGCTTTGCCGACACTTGCAATAGCGATTTTCACATATGATGGCAAAATGTCAACTGATGGGTGGATGCCGATAGAACTGCCGGAGCTTCGGCTCAGCCAATCCAGATGTTGGATCGGCTGAGTCGAACTCCCTCTGCACTTCGGCTCAGCCGAACGTGCTGAGGCTGTTTGGCTGACCGAAGGCAGCCGATGTACGGCTGATTTCAGCTGATGTACGGCTGATTTCAGCTGATGTACGGCTGAAATCAGCCGTACTGAGTCGGAGTGAATAGCTGAACGTTGTTTGGCTCACTTCACTTCGGCTGGGTTATTCACTCGGCTGCCTTCAGCAGCTTTGTGAATAACCCCCTTAGTAACCATGCCACTTAACAGTGCTAACCAGGGGCAAGTACAACCCACAGGCCCATGGTGCAGCAACTTGGCCCCCCTCCCGCTCTGCCTCTTCCCCGCCTTCTCCCCGCCCCTGTCTGCCACTTTTGCCATCCATGTAACAGTAGTGAATGGTCAGCTGACCAATGGCTCCAGTGATGGACTACTAGTTTGTATTGAGATTGTAGTCCATCACAGGAGCAAGCTTGGAGCGGTGGAAGAAGAAAAAAGTGTGGTGTGCAATATAGTGAAATGGAAAGTGTAAAATTATACAGCAATCAATGCAGAATGGCACCGGTTATAAAGGACTAAAAATCCAAGCAATAGTACATTATAGCTGGCGGTATTCTGCGTTGCGCTGTATAATGTACTATTGCTGGGATTTGTAGTCCTCTATACAGCACAATGCAGAATACCACCAGCTATAGAGGAGTACAACAAATCCCAGCAATACATTATACATACAGCGTACAATGTATTGCTGAGATTTGTTTTCCCATGTATAATATACAGCACAATGTTCCATCAGCTATAGAGGAATACAAATCCCAGCAATACATTATAGAGCACCATGTGGGGGGAGGGAAGTGCAGGCTTACCTGAGCAGTCTTCCAGCAACTTGCTTCTGAGATCGGGCCTGTCTGTCGGCGGCTGTCATTCCCTCACACTTACTTCTTCTCCCCGCGTCCCCGTGCCGATCGTGGATGTGGGCGGGCGGTGAGTGTGAGGCAGTGAAGTGTGGCGTGTGGAGCGTGGATGCTGGCGACTCCGTTTTTAAAGGCAGCACAGAGGCCCGGGGGGCAATTGCCACCCTGCCCCCCGGCCCAGTCCGCCCCTGGTGCTAACCTACTTCAGGATGCATTAATGACCTTTGAAATCGTAATGTAATCGTTGTACACAAGCCTTCCAAGTTTTAGCATATTTCTGTTTTGGATGGAGCCCTTTACTTCATGTATTCACTAAATAGTTCTGCCAGTAATCACTCACTAAACTATGCTGCCTTAAAGAGAACTTTGCATTGTCCAGACATCCAAATAGAGTGGTAGGGAAGCAAAGGAAAATTGAGTGGGTGTGTGCTTAATGTGCCTAGAGATCTGGAGAGCCTAGAGATATGAGGTGTTTTGAGCTTGATGGGGAGATGAGCTCCTGTTTATGGACCTGTGGACTGCTTCAGACAGTCCTGACAGATCATGAGGGAGAAAATAGGAAAGGTTACAAACGCTTTTACAACCTCTACTGTGTCACTTCCTATATACCGGAGCTGAGACAGTATGAATCCTGACATGCACAACTCCCACTCCCTCCTGCACAGCCTAATGAGGAAATCTTCCTTCCTGTTTATGGTTAAGTGGGTCAAAAGACACTGTGAAAATCTTGGACCGTACTTGTGCATCTTGTTGTGGTTTGATGTCTCTGGTTAATTTTACAGTTCCTATTATTGGTTTTACTTTTTGGATTTTTTGAAGTCAAGCTTAGACCTGAATCTAAGGCACAACACTTTAATTTAAATATATTCTTTAAAAGCCCCAAAGGAGATAAATCCACTTTATGTGCACCAAATGCCTTTGCAAGCCCAGAATTATTGTGTAAAAGGCTGCTGAGCCAGGCGTGGGTACACTTCCAGGGATGCTGTGATGGTAAATAGAATACTGCGCTGCTGAGCCCAGGGGTGGGCACTTTTCCAGTGGCACAGTGATGGTAAAAAGTATACTGTACCACTGAGCCAGGGATGGGTACACTTCCAGGCCACTGTGATGGTAAATGGGATACTGTGCCAATGAGCAAGGGGTGGGTACATTTGCAGGGGCACTGTTATGGTAAATTGTATACTGTGCTGCTGAGCCAGGGGTGGGTACATTTCCAGGTGCACTGTGATGGTAAAGGGGATACTGCGCCGCTGAGCCAAGGGAGGTACATTTCCAGGGCACTGTATTGGTAAATCGGATACTGCGCCGATGAGCCAAGGGGGGTACATTTCCAGGGCACTGTATTGGTAAATCGGATACTGCACCACTGAGCCAGGGGTGGGTACATTTCCTGGGGAACTGTGATGGTAAATGGGGTACTGCGCTGCTGCGGCAGGGGTGGGTACATTTCCAGGGGCACTGTGATGGTAAATTGGAAGACTCTGTAGAACAGAAAATAGCTTTGGGAATAGACCAATGCATGGCATCATAGTATACAGGCATGGTTCTAACTTATAACTGTCCTCATAAGTGTATAAAAAATATTGATTACACAGTAATATTATAACATCCATATGACATACTAAGCAGCTATGGCACATTTTCTAAAATTATGCAAAACCTGAACTGTGCAGTCAATTAGTAACATTAAAGCGTATAGCACTCTGTTGTCCTCTGACAAGATATTGTGCACAACAGGTGTAGTAGCATCAATTCAAAAGTAAAATGTCTCTAGACGCTTCAGAATGTTGGCAACTATGGCTTCATAGGACAGAGGCAGTCAGCAAATATGCCAACATTGCACTGCATTAATAACATCAGATCCAAAAATAAAATACAAGACTGCCACCAAGTGGCTAAAACACAATGTAACCTTGCAGCTAAATCTTCAGCAGTTATGTGTGTCAAAACAAAATAGAAAAGGAAAAAAGAACATATTATTACAAATACAGGGGAATGCAGTTAGTAATTAAAATATAGTGATCGTGCTCTGTATTGCATCTATTTGTTATCACCTAGTGCATGCAATAGAATGTAAACAGAACTGAAAGGAGATAAATGAGTAGTAGCCATTGGATCTTTATGACAAGGTAAAATATGGATTTTATGACAAGGTAAAAGATGGCTATTTCAAATGCTGATTAAATCACTTATAATGGATGCTGCTTCTTGATGTTTGAAAGCGTTATTTTCCCCCCAGAATCAGCTGGTCCCCTGAGCTCTGGCCCTGATATCCTGTTTCAGGGTTACTCCTTACTCTTGCAGGGTCTTATGGAGACCCCCTTGTGTGTACTAGTAAGCTGTGTGTGTCTCCACAACACACAAGCACAGCAAGACAAGCTATTCTCCTTCTCCTTTCTCCCTACTTCTGCCTCTTCCCTCCAAGTTAGTAGATGGATAGCTGCTGGAAAATTAAAATGTAAGCAATGTTTTCTGTGAAAGGACAGTGACCATCAGCTTGTTCAAATCAAGTTTATTAAATTACTATAACACAAAACAAAGCATCCACCATCATACATACAAAGGCCTTAAAAATCATTAGGAATTATCCTAGTAAATAGAAAACAACTATATCCATACGTCTACCTCAAAAGTATACAGTGCCATTTTCACCGTCAACATGTACCATTGATGAACCAACCACACACCAACACATTAACATATAAATAATATGTATATATATATATATATATATATATAAAACATTGTTAATCAGCAAAAGTGGTCATTAATACTGTAAAATTTTCAGAGTCCTGGAAGCAGTTCCACATTCTCCAAAGTTGCCTATACCTCTCACTATGATCAGAGTCCATAGCTACTAATTTCTCCATATGTGAGATTTCACCCAGACTATTTAGCCATTCCATATTAGGAGGGGCACGGGCCGACTTCCAGTGCCTCGCAATAGTCTGCCGTGCCGCAAAAAGGAAAAGCCGTAAAACCGACTTTTTAACTTTTGATATTTAATCCGGGAACAAAGACAGTAAAGTTAAGGTAGGTGTATTACAAGTAGTCGTGGAATGTGCTTTAAAGTTAAGACCCTTGCCCAAAAGGCCTTTATCAGGGGGCAGGACCACCATATGTGTATATATGTACCTTCCGACATTTGGCATCTCCAACATGTCTGCGAAACCGAGGGAAACATATGATGAAGCCGTACTGGAGTATAGTACCATCAAGAAAGCAGTTTGAAATTACGTTCCTGTAATTTACATGACATTGCCAGTCTATGTGTAATCACAAAGATCTTATCCCAGTTTGCCGGGGTCAGAGCGGACTCCACATCCTTAGTCCATGCCTGAGTGTAAGAAGGTAGTGCCCTAAAGTGATAAGAAAGAAACATCTGGTACAGACAAGAAATACTGTGTGTCGGTGCAGTGGATGTAGTGCATAATAACTAGAACGGTGTAAGATTCCGCATGATGTCAGAATTAGAATGCATTGAGCCATAATAACTATATAATTGAGTGTATGAAAACCATGCCCTACCGTCTAAAGAACGGCTAGGCACAATATTTGCCATAGGAAGTAGTGAATCACCCTGTAGAACGTGCCTTAGTTGAGGCCAAAACTTTCTGTCCCAGCCTGCAGTCCTGGCGGAAATTGTGGATTATCCAGTAAAGGAGTCAAGGGACAAGATATAGATGATAATTGTAAAGAAGTACTTGAGTGGTGCCAACACCAAAGCGTGAAATAAACAAGAAGCGGCCACCCCGTGCTATCACCCATATTCGATAAAGAGACCCTTAGTGCTGCTTTAGGATGGAGAGGTGATAATAAAAACTCCAAAGATACCCATTGTTTATGTGCTGTATTATGAAACCAGTCCAATACTCGCGTCAACAGAGCCGCCTTATAATAAAAACAGAAATCAGGCAGACCAGCACCCCCTCTTAACTTAGGCCTTGCTAAAAGATGGTAATTAAGTCTGGGCTTATTGTAGTTCCATACGAAGGTTCTAAATCTTTGTTTCAACTCTAAAAAAAAGGAGCGTGGCAAACGTATTGGAACAGTTTGGAAGATATATAAAAATATAGGTAAAATATCCATTTTGATCACATTAATGTATCCAAACCATGAGAGTGGGCGCAACCTCCAGGATATAAGATCTTCCTTCATTTTAATGAGGAGTGGTAGATAATTAAGTTCGTAAAGCCGGGATAAATCTGAGGGTATTTTAATACCTAAATAAGTAATAAAAGAAGATTGCCATGCAAAAAGAAAAGTAGATCGAAGAGAAGACACCGTCCTAGCAGATAAAGAGATGTTAAGCATTTCTGATTTGTCACAGTTTACTTTGAAATTACTCACAAAGCTAAAAGAGGAAAATTCTTGCAGGACGACCGGAAGGGACAGAGATGGCTGAGTCACATACAAAAGTAGGTCCTCAGCATACAGTGCCATTTTAAATTCTCTGGCACCCACCGAAATACCGTGTATGAGGGGATTTGTACGAATGGCAGAGGCCAGGTGATCCATTGTAAGCACGTATAGTAAAGGGGAATAAGGGGCAACCTTGTCGGGTGCCATTAGAGATCTTAATTGGGTTAGAAAGTCTGCTATTGGCACATACCCGGGCAAATGGGGATGAATACAGGGCCATTATTTTAGATAGGAATGACATACCCAGCCCCAGTTGAATTAAGGAGGCCAGTAGGAAATGCCAGCCTACTCTAGCCTACTCAGCGTCTACTGACAGCATGCAGGCCGGCACCCCCTTTTTCTGAGCAAACTCCATTAAGGATATGGTTTTGGACGTATTGTCTCTAGCCTCCCTAGATAAAACAAATCCCACTTGATCATCATAAATACGGCTAGGTAATAGGGGTTGAAAACGAAGGGCCAATAGCTTAGAGTATAATTTAATGTCGCAATTTAATAATTATATAGGGCGATAACTCCCAGGAGATGTAGGATCCTTGCCTGGTTTCGGTATCAAAGAAATATGGGCTAATAAAGATTGGGGAGAAAAGGGACATGTAGTAGAGATTGAGTTAAAAGTGTCCAACATTAGGGGGGATACTTCAGGAGCAAAGACTTTAAAAAATCTTGCAGTATATCCATTCAGCCCCGGTGCCTTCCCATTTTTGCAGTTTAATTACACCTTCTAATTCCTTGACAGTAAAAGCGAGTTCTAGGGCTGTACAGACATTAGTAGAAATGGGGGACAACGGAGTCCTATCTAAATATTTGGCTATAGCAGACGCATCATGGCTACTAGGACCTACGGGATTAGCCGAATCTAGATTATATAGGCAAGTGAAGTAATTATGAAAAGATTGCAAGATAGCAGAATTGTAGTGCACTATTTTGCCCTCTGGAGAAAGTATAGATAAAATAGAAGTTTTTACTCTGCGCTGATGTAAAATACGTGCCAAAAAGGCACTACACTTGTTCCCATATTCATATGTACGCTTAAGGAAGCGATCCCGATATCTTAATGAGGCTTGGTCTAAAAGTGTTAGAAGTTGTTTACGGGTAGTTAGAATTTCCAATCTAATACGATCATCTCCTGAATGCTGATGGCTTCGTTCAAGGCCATGAAGTTTGTCAAATAAGGAGCTAATCTGTTGTCCTCTCCATTTCTTAAGTCGAGCCCCATGTTTAATAAAAATTCCTTGCAGAACACATTTTAGTGCTTCCCATCAATAAGGAAGAGGAGTTTGGTCTTGAGCATGATCTATTTGAAAGTTAGAAACGGTCTGCCTGATCTCTGTACAACAGTTGGCATCAGAAAGAAGGTTATCATTCAGTCTCCAGAAGGAGAAGGAAGGTGGAAGCATAGAGAATCCAAAAGAGCTCAATAAAGGGGAATGATCCGACCACACCCGTTGTCCAATACTTATACACGGAGAAGCATCCAGCAAAGATTGAGAAACAAACACATACTCTATTCTACTATAGGAATTATGAGCAGACGAATAGAAGGTGTACTCAATGTCCTCTGGATGCAGAGCCCGCCAGAGGTCCAACAATCGCATAGAAACCAATTTATGTTTCAACTTACGTAAATCTGTAAAAGAGATGGAACTCCTACCAGCGGATGAGTCTGAGCGGGGGTCCATCGTTAGGTTGAAATCACCCCCCAAGATAATGGCCCCCTCAGCAAAAGACTCCAGGGCCTTTAGATAATGCAAACCTGTGAAGAGTTTGGTAAATAAACATTAGCGATTGTATATACTGAATCATTCAGTGACTTTCAAAAAAATGTATCGGCCAAGGTACCTCAGTCATATAAAAAGGTGGCTCACAATGGGAGCCAAAATGGGACTGTACCCAAGAGCCTAGTTCTTTTGAGTAGGCTCTAGGTAGAGAACCCAAACAGCTAAGTATGGCCATCAGGCCAAACACCCACTTTAACGTGGGTATCCTAAGGTGGGGGCAAGGGAGTACAAGCGGAGTGCAAAAACCTGTGTCCCTCAAGTGGGCACCCTAGTAAATTGTTATTCTATATACGTGCATATAAAACGGGCAACATTGATCCAACATGTCAAACAGGAAGGAAGAGAAAACAAGAAAACTATATACATATATATATATATATACAGGGCTCGAA